>NC_052518.1:6801896-6920111 GCF_014356525.2 Nilaparvata lugens
TAGGGCGCAGTCGGCCCTCTCTTACACTTAACCCTCAAAGAGACAATTGGAAGAGAAAAAGGGCATCTAAATTGAGAAATAGTGGTGTGGAGTACAAGGATCGCCGATTGCTGCGGCGGTCAAAACCGCAACAAGAACATCTTGAAATACTGGATGTATATGATAAGACAGAGTGAATCATTGGAGGTTATTGACCACAATTTTTTGGAGCCAGGGCATACCTATATGGAGTGTGACCAAGATTTTGGTCGTATAGAGAAACAAAAGAAGCACCATAACAACACTTATGTTGCTCAAGATTGGATGGAAATCGTGAAAAAACATCCAAGAAGTTCACTGTTATTGAAATGAAGAAAGATGACTTTCTCTCAATTACACCTATGAATGAGATAACAAAGAGTATTGCCAACAATACAATGACGGAAATAAAATATTATGGAGGAACATAGGATGGATACGGGTTGAGAGAAATCAATCTCTTACAATGTATTTCAAGGAGAGCCTGAATAAAAATATTCCTTTCCGAAGTGTGAATTATGCAAAAAGAATGATTGGTAGACCATCAGTGGTGGCTGCTCTACCGTTACTGCACCCACATGGTGTGAAGATTAAGTTTGCAAAGTACAGAAATCTTCGAGTTGAAATCGCTTATCCCGCCAGTGCATCACAACTTTTTTAGTGACCTCAGTCATGATGGGGCAGGAAGAACTCATGCTCGTGGTCCTCATGAAGATGAAAGCGATCTTCTTGTGAAACTAACCTGGCCAGGTAATAAACAGTGTTAAATCGTCTAATCAGATCACCAAGACAGTCAGATCCATGCTTGCTTGATACCTCCAGACGGATCCTCTGGAGCCAAGCAGCCTAACCAGATCATGAAAAGATGAAACATCTCTACAAAGACGGGTTTCAAGACCAGAAACCAGGCCGCAGGGACTCCCCTACTGTTCTATTAGGATAAAGGTACGTGCCAAAGACTAAATCTATTTTAGGAGCGAACTTACAACTCCTCCAGTTTTAGGCTGTTGACTCGTACCATTAGTAGGTGTAACAATAAACTATAATATTTTGAATATTCCTGTAACAAAGTGAACATACATATGTAAGTTTATTGTATATTATGTGTATTATTATAGATTGTACAATGGTGTTCTATTTGTATGTTTTTGTAAAATATGAGAATATTTTGTTGAAATACGTGTAGTTCTATATTTGTTTCCTATTTATTAATTCAGCAATCCTTATTGTTATTTGACTCTCTCTTGCTTTTAAATAATGAAATTTCCGACATTGTAATCCGACATCGGCTTGGAATTTTGTAAATTGAATGTACTCCACTCGACTATTATTTCTCACGATGAACTTTTTCTCATGCACCGAAATTCGATTACAAGCGATTCCTGACGGCAAAGACGGGTTTCAATACCAGAAACCAGGCCGCAGGGACTCCCCTACTGTTCTATTAGGATATAGGTACGTGCCAAAGACTAAATCTATTTTAGGAGCGAACTTACAACTCCTCCAGTTTTAGGCTGTTGACTAGTACAGCTCCAATCCAATTAAATCCAATCAATTACTTATAGACAAAAACGAGGCCTTTTAATAGTGTAGGATCTGCACTTTTAAGGCTCACTGGAAATAAGGACGCTAACGATAAGGAACGATATGATGAAATTTTACAAACTGTACAATCAAACGAATACCATCTTAGTAATAATGTAGAAAAACAATTTGCTGTTAATCATAAATTAATGGAGGAATTCAACAATGAAATGAAAACAATACGATCAAATAATATGAAAATCAGTAATTACTTCAATTCATTGTATACCGAATCAAACAGAATCGAACTTAATTACGGAACTCCTAGTGATAATATCGTTGTGGTGCTAGTCGCTTTTCATTTAGTAGGTGTTACAATAAACTATAATATTTTGAATATTCCTGTAACAAAGTGAACATACATATGTAAGTATATTGTATATTATGTGTATTATTATAGATTGTACAATGGTGTTCTATTTGTATGTTTTTGTAAAATATGAGAATATTTTGTTGAAATACGTGTAGTTCAATATTTGTTTCCTATTTATTAATTCAGCAATCCTTATTGTGATTTGACTCTCTCTTGCTTTTAAATAATGAAATTTCCGACATTGTAATCCGACATCGGCTTAGAATTTTGTAAATTGAATGTACTCCACTCGACTATTATTTCTCACGATGAACTTTTTCTCATGCACCGAAATTCGATTACAAGCGATTCCTGACGTCAAAGACGGGTTTCAAGACCAGAAACCAGGCCGCAGGGACTCCCCTATGGTTCTATTAGGATAAAGGTACGTGCCAAAGACTAAATCTATTTTAGGAGCGAACTTACAACTCCTCCAGTTTTAGGCTGTTGACTCGTGCCATTTAGTAGGTGTAACAATAAACTATAATATTTTGAATATTCCTGTAACAAAGTGAACATACATATGTAAGTATATTGTATATTATGTGTATTATTATAGATTGTACAATGGTGTTATATTTGTATGTTTTTGAAAAAATGAGAATATTTTGTTGAAATACGTGTAATTCTATATTTGTTTCCTATTTATTAATTCAGCAATCCTTATTGTGATTTGACTCTCTCTTGCTTTTAAATAATGAAATTTCCGACATTGTAACAAGCTTAGAATTTTGTACATTGAATGTACTCCACTCGACCATTATTTCTCACGATGAACTTTTTTTCATGCATCGAAATTCGAATTTTAGCTTCATCTCAAACGATGTCAGTGTAATTTGGAAACTCAGCAAAGTCCATTGTGCAATGTTAAAAGACCACATTTCTTATTTCATTGGAGTACCACTACAGTCGGCAATTTATGAAACATTTTTCCTATTATCGAAAATGAAATTGTAACAACAATTGTACATCCTTCTTTTGTACTCTGTAATGATAAATTATTTTTTGGAACTTGCGAACTTATCAATGATAATTATAATTGTAGTAATATAAGTCGTATTGAAAATCTATGTATTGAACAATTGTTAGATGATAGAGATTTAAATGGATGTAATCATGACGGGCCAAATGAGATAAGGAAATTCTATAAAGCCCAGAAAGCCATAAGCTTAGGATTCCAACCCAAGATAAAGGCATGCAAGGACAAAGAGGGTAATGTGATTATAAAGGAAACTCAAATAATGAGCAGGTGGGCTGAGCACTTCGAGAAAATTGGACAAGCTCAGAAGAATCTCCAGATGTAGACAATTGGGTAGCAAAGTACCATACAGTAGACATGGAAGTAGCAGAACCAAGCCTTGAAGACATAAGAGAAGCCATAGGCAAGTTGAAAAATGGTAAAGCAGCTGGAGAGGACAACATTACTGCTGAAATGTGGAAATATGGAGGAGAAGCTTTGGTAAAGTGGATGCATGAGTTAATCACACTGATATGGAGATCAGAAAAGATGCCACCTGAGTGGAAAAAAGGCCTTATATGCCCCGTCTTGAAAAAAGGCGACAAATTGCTTTGTGATAACTATAGGGGTATCACTTTACTAGACATAGCCTACAAAATTTTCACTCGCATACTGACAGTCAGGTTGAACACACTGGCAAAGATAATAATAGACGAATATCAGTGTGGTTTTCGACCTGGCAGAGGTACTACAGACCAAATATTTACCCTGAGACAGGTAATGGAGAGATTCTATGAACACAACATAAACTTACACATGCTGTTCATTGATTTCAGGCAGGCTTTTGACAGGGTAAAGAGAGTGGAAGTGCTGGAGGCGCTAGAAGGTTTTGGATTTCCTAGGAAATTAATCAGTCTAGTGAAAATGACCTTGATTGACACAAAAGGCTTAGTGCTAAGTGAAGGAAGAGTGAGTAGAGAATTCACTATCACTGAAGGCGTAAGACAGGGAGATGTCCTATCAGCCTTGCTTTTCAATATAGTTCTCCAGAAAGCAATGGAAAGCATTGACAGAAGAGGCAACATCATGAATAGGATGACACAAGTCCTGGCATATGCGGACGATGTTGTTATAATATCAAGAAACATGAGGTCACTGGAGGAAGTATTTCTACAGGTCAATGACAAAGCACAGCTTGTAGGCCTGGAAGTGAACAAGAGGAAAACAAAGTATATGGAAATGAGCCCCAGAGGAGTGAGAGAGCAAGAAGCCATCAGAATTGGAGATGACGCGTTCGAAAAGGTTAAAAGCTTCACGTACCTGGGAACTGAGATTAACAGCAGCAATAGAATTTCAACTGAAATAAAACGAAGAATAATGCTTGGAAATCGCGCATACTTTGCGAATAGTAGACTGCTAAAATCAAAACTCCTCACCAGGAGCACAAAAATGAGAATATACACTACTCTGATAAGACCAATTGTCACATACGGCAGCGAAGCATGGACAATTCTGCAAGAAAAAAGCAAAGCTCTGATGGTCTTTGAGAGGAAGATAGTGAGGAGGAAATATGGCCCAGTGTATGAGAATGGTGCGTGGAGACTGAGGAAGAACCGAGAAATAGAAACAATTCTGCAAGGCAAGAATATTCTTCGTTTCATCAAGGCTAGAAGGATAAGCTGGCTAGGACACGTGGCAAGAATGACTGAGAATAGGATGCAAAAAGTCATGTTAAATGAAAATTTAGATGCAGTCAGAAGAAGAGGAAGGCCAAGAGTGCGATGGAAGCAGGATGTAGAGAGGGACCTGAGAGCGTTGGGTGTCAGGGGCTGGAGAAGGAAGGCGGAAGACAGAGATAGTTGGAGGATGATTGTGGAGGAGGCCAAAGCCCACATCGGGCTGTAGCGCCAGGATAAGTAAGTAAGTAAGTAATCATGACGGGCCAAACTATATGCTTTAAAGACACCAGAGGGGATATGTTTGAAGTGAAGATGTCTAGTTATGAAATAAGAACAAGATACAATTTGATGTATTACACATCATCATTCAATGGCACTCAGGCAACCATCCATGTTTGTGGAGCAGAAGAACTGTGCCTAGTTGATGACAAACTATGTGCTAATGGGTATGTTCATAAGGACTTCAGAAAAATCAATGACAAGCCAGTAGTACAGGGATTTGGATGTAAGACTATGGTGACAAAGTGTGACTCCTATTGTTGGAGGGATGGATCATGTGGGTTTTACCACTGGTGGATACGGCCTGTAGGGAACACTATACCAGTTTACAAAGCCATTGGGAAAACCTGGGAAGTTGAACTAACAACAATGTACAAAGGAATGGAAGAGACTCACAAGTTAGGGACCACCAACCCCACTAAAGATATGGAAGGCTTCTCGGATAATAGAGTGCTAAGGATGCATATATCAATCATTAGTATGATGGCTAAGGACTCTCTTATTGACAATGGGGCTATTGTG
This sequence comes from Nilaparvata lugens, assembly GCF_014356525.2. Classification (NCBI taxonomy): domain Eukaryota; kingdom Metazoa; phylum Arthropoda; class Insecta; order Hemiptera; family Delphacidae; genus Nilaparvata; species Nilaparvata lugens. Next base: position 6,807,289 of record NC_052518.1, read on the forward strand.
TATAGGGACACTGTTTATCCTATTAATGTTGCAGACAGAAACATGCCTCAACATAATATAATAGGGGATTACCAAATATCAGTTGATGGGATCATGGTATGATGAAAGCCAAGTTCACTGTAGGATCATCAACTGTAAAGCTGAATGTGTGTTTCCAGAACCCAAAATTACCCGTTTTATCGATAACATCAAGAACCAACAAAGTATGTTCAAGTTCAGTTATGGGCATACCACTGAAGTACTTGACACATTCCTACCTGTTCAGGGTTCAGTGCTTGTGCTATTGGGAAATGTGGAGTTCAACAACCTACAAGTTGAAAGAGCAAATAAATGGCAAGGATGGCCCTAAGCTGAGTCAATCGATGAATTTCTATCATAGTATAAGAAAACAAACCCTTACATTTTGACGTCAACTTGATGACATCACGAATCGGTTTAGAGTGACCAATTGGAAAATAATAATAATGATATTTGTTAATTGAAAGGCAATTTGTGAACTTAATGGGCTAGAAAAATATTTAATATTATGATCGCCACAACTAAAATGGCAAGTCTAAAGTCAGCTGACTCTAGAATGGTTAAAACGAGAAAAATTTTTGGTGACGCTCTGTTCCTGTCTTGTGCTTTTCGATTCCTGACTGACTGTGAAATACCTAATTGATCTCAACTATTTTTTTAATGTTTTATCTGTTTTTTTCAAAATGTGAATTATAGTTGGAGCTAAAAGAAGTAGAAACTCAAATGATAAAAAAGTAAAATCCAAATTAAATTTAGTTTGCTCAATAACCTATTGCGAATTTAAAGTGAGTAGGCTATCAACACGTTTTGAATTGAACTAAAAGTAAAAGGAAAAAAGTTAATTCCACTCCCAAACAAAAATTAGAGGAAGGGCACGTAAGTAATAGTTTTCAAGTCAGGCAGTTAAATTTATCTGAAAAAGAGAGATCATTATATGAGACCTAATAGTTCAATTTTTCTTGTGCCAACTTGTTTGTCGAGATGAATATTCCTATTGAATATTGTCCCAATCGCTTCAAACAAATAATAAGCTGCATATTCGATACAAGTGTTCTGGTCTCTGTGAATATTTCAAGCTAGCAGTATCATATAATCATCTTGTAAGGTTAACATCTGGCTCACCTATAGTATCCTAGTATCTACCAGTTCAACTGGCTATTCGAGCAAATAAACGTCAAGGAGGCCCTAAGGTGAGTCAATCGATGAATTTCTATCATATTATCATAGTAAGAAAACAAACCCTTATCTAATATCTAAGAAAAGAATAATTTTGAAAAATCAGTACGGTTTCACCATATAGTCCAGGCGCTGGCTTACATTGAGCATACATGAGAGAGGCAGAGAATTTGACTTCAGATTATTGTTAGGGGGTCTTTAGTGTATATGAAACTCGATGTCGTCACGTCCAGGGTGGTCGACAGCTTGGGGGGGAGGGGGGTAAGTTGTAAAAAACGCGCGCTTATAAAATCGCCTGTCCTGCAGTTACTATTCGTAGTACAGCTTTTAATCTTTTCTCAAAATTATTTACACATAACTGGCTTTCAATGTGGTCCTGTACATTTTTGCGATAAACCGCATAGTTTTTCCGTAAAAAAATAAAATATCTCGAAAAATGTATTTTGTTATTATGGACTTTTTGTTATTTCTCGAATATTCAAGTCATTAGCCGACTTAGAGGAAAAGGCTCCCAATAAACGTTGTAGGCCGTTTCTTCCTGAATCCAATGATATATATATAGTTTGGGGGTTACGATCATAGATGCGGCGGTGAGAGGGGGATAAGTAGCACTGTTACGCTGCGGCGCGGTCCTCCCTCATGATTAATGCGCGTGTCTATCGCATCGCTCCTACTAGTCTATGCATTCAAATTATGTATTTCAGGAACGCTAACTTATGTATTTTCGGTCGCTGAACACGATTTTTCAACTCTCAAGCCTCAATAATTGATAATTCTCATCATAATATACAAATGCACTACATTTTCAAACAAAATTCCGATAAAATTCATTAATCACTAAAGCACTAAATCAGGGAAATAAATGTGTGGGTTGAGCAGAATATAATTATGCTTCAATACCTAAATTTTATTAAATTAATTGATGTCTTGTTTGAGTTTTAAATGTCTTTCAATCTTTTATATTTTCTTTTGAAAATAGATTATAAGCAATTGGATGTTGGTAAGCACTAAACTGTAGAAAAGTGTTATGTCATTCGTTTTGTTACTCAGAAAGATTGAAGATATAACTTATTATGTTATTCTGTTTAGTTAATTTATTTTATATTTTTCTTGTATTTGATTATTGAGTATTATTATTATTATTATTTATTATTGAGTATTTTATTATTTGAGTATTGTATTTGATTATTGTTTTTAGTTATCACCTAGTGATATAATGTTAACACGAAATTACTTCGTATTTTTTCTTTATCATTGTATAATCATTATTAAACGAAAATCCTAATTAAATGCTGTAAATCACCCCAAAGACTTCTGCTACTGCAAATATTGACAACAGGGTAAACAGCCAGATGGAAATTCGATGAACGCTATCATACAAAAATTATTTGTCAGCCCGGGAATCGAACCCAGTACCTCCTAATTGCCGGTCAGGAATGCTTACCCTTACACCAAACTGACAATCTCTGGATAGCAGCGCACATTTTATACAAATTCGATTCCCAGGCTGACGAATAATTTTTGTATGATAGCGCTCATCGAATTTCCATCTAGCTGTTTACCCCGTTGTCAATATTTGCAGTAGCAGAAGTCTTTGTGGTGATTTACAGCATTTAATTGGGATTTTCGTTTAATAATAATTATTCATTAATTAGCATTTGAACAAATGCAACTTCCAATTTATTTTCATCTTTATCATTATATTATTTATTGGAATTACTATTAGTAGGCTAAGTTTTATTTTCATTTAACTTGTCTTTTTGATTTTTTTTACTGTTCTCTTTACGACCTCACAACTAGCGCACAAGTCTGACTTTGCTGGATGTGCCAAAGATAATTTACATTTGTTGTATTTTGGCGAAATAAATACTCTATTCTATAAAAATAGTAAAAAACAAAGAGACAGTTCCTCTCCTACCCCTTCTCCTATGGTGATGTTGTTGATGATGATGATGATGATGATGATGATGATGATGATGATGTTGATGATGATGGTATTGTGCTGATGATCCAGATGATGGAGTAAGGGGGTTGGTGATGTTATCCAATTGCAAATAGGAGGGCGTGAAGAGCGTCATCTGAACTGAAACACCCTCCTTTCTCTCCTTACAACGCACAATCCTGCAACTGTTTATTCAAAACATTATTTTCCATAATTTATTTCAGAAACATGCATGCAAATTCACAGACGTCTCAAATAATAATGATAAGACACATGAAGGTTTAATAATCTCATCAAATCACCCACGCACAATCTGAAGACTCATTTTTTTATTTTGTAATACAAAGTTTACGTAGGATGAAAGCCCAAATAGTCTTTCTATAGTAAATTATCACAGTTGTTAATACTTTTAATATCAGCATGGAACTATAAAATCAAGTTCAATCTATTTATGCTTTTGGAAGACCCTTGCGGAGCACAGGTAACACCTAATAGTTTTCGATAAAATACTTGATTGTGGAGATATTAAATAAATAAATAATCATTTTATTTGTTCATGGACCAGCCATACAAATACAGAAATACAGTTAAATAGAGATACATGCACAATTATTCTATAATTCCAACAATAACCTCCAATAGAAATGAATTCTAAAGTAAAGTGTCAGTTCGTGAGAGACCATGGTTTCGTGACCAAATAGGTCCCATTTAGTCAGCTTGAAAATGTGACCTGTGTGTGGTCACGAAACAATGGTCCTGTACCAAATAAAACTAAAGTATTTGATGATATATGTGTGTGTGTTTTTATTTCAGTATTACCATGTGTCAATAATAGATTAGTAGTGAATTAGTCCCCGTGGGAGTTGCTGGTCTTCTATCGGGCGCCTCCCCAGGTGGCGGATCGGGGAATGCCTCCTAGATATAGGTGGTACCGGGGAAATCAAATACCGGGGTGGACCAAAACCAGCAAACACGACTGCTGCCTTGCAGACGAAGATCAATGGATCTCCAAAGGCTAAGGGAACAAAACCCCGAAAGAAAATTGACTGCTGCCTTGTAGTTAGGTATTGGATTACCAAAGGCTAGGGAGGGAAACCCGAAAAAATGACCTGGTCCTCCAGGTTGGGGGTTGGGCGTGGGGCCAACGACCCTACCCCATAAAAACCAATTTGTTACGAAACCTCAACAACAGCCTCGGAAATCGGACAGGATACTCGGAAAACAATTTTGGAAAAAGAACTTGAACTTGATTATGGGAACATGGAATGTGAGAAGCTTATACAGAAGTGGTGCCTTGAAAGAATTACTACAATGTGTGAAACAGTATAGAGTAAAAGTACTTGCTATACAGGAAATGCGTTGGCCAGGCAAGGGAGTGTTGACACTCAGTCTCACACTGTGATGTACAGTGGCAAGGAGGGAGACAGGCATGAACTTGGAGTTGGATTTGTGGTGGAAAATAGCATGAAGGAGAATATTATAGATTTCAAGCCAGTAAATGAGAGAATATGCGTCCTAAGGGTAAAAACAAAATTCTTCAACCTCTCACTAATAAATGTGCATGCCGAAAGTGAAGATAAAGATGAAGCTGTTAAGGATGAATTCTACTGCAAGCTGGAACAGACATACAATAGCATGCCTTCTAATGATATAAAAATGATTTTGGGAGACATGAACGCAAAAATTGGTAAGGAGATGGTATTCCAGAGAGTGGCAGGATTGCATAGTCTGCATGAAGAGAGCAACGACAATGGAATGCGGGTCCTGGATTTTGCAATGTCAAGAAACATGATAGTTGCCTCAACACAGTTCCCAAGAAAAGAAATTCACAAGTGGACCTGGACATCACCAGACGGCCAGCACCATAATCAGATTGATCATGTCTTGGTGGATAGACGAGCAGCTACAAGCATCACAAACATAAGGAGCTGCAGAGGTGCGGACTGTGATTCTGATCACTATCTGGTGAGAATTGATTTTAGATGCCGAATTCGCAGTAAAGACAATAAAAGGCAGCAGAGGCCACCAAAGCTGAATGTAGATAAACTGAGGGAGGAAGGTGAAAGAAAGAAATATCAAGAGGCACTGGAGAATCTCATTCAATTACCTGTACACGCACAGGAGGAAAATAGAACAACAGAGGAGGAATGGCAGGATCTGAAGAGGGCTATTACCCAGGCAGCAGAGGAGACTATTGGATATAGTACCCAAACAAGACGGGAGAGCTGGTTTGATGATGAGTGTGAGGAGGCCATACAGAAAAGAAACGAGGCCCGGAGACACTATATAGAAAGGCCAACTAGAGCAAAAAAAGCAAACTATGATATTCTTAGAAGAAAGGCTAAAAGTGTGATTAAAAGGAAAAAACGAGAATACTACAACAACAAGGTCACCAAAATTCAACAGGATTTTGAGAAGAAAGACCCCCGAGAGGCATATAAAGGAGTAAACCTGTTCAAGAAAGGATACAAGCCAAAAACAACACTTTGTAAGGATCTGAATGGAAAAATAATTGGAAATAAAGATAGCATAATGGAGCGATGGAGGACCTACTTCAGTCAGTTGCTTAACCCCAACCTAGACCAAATGTACTGCCAGACCAGAGATTAGAAGTAATTGATGATGAAATAATCATTGAACCACCCACGGTTGATGATGTTGTGAAGGCACTGAAGAAAATAAAGAATAACAGAGCCCCAGGGATAGATGGAATTACAGGAGAATTACTCAAGTATGGAGGAGATCAATTGACAACAAAACTGGCCCATCTCATAAAGTTTGTGTGGGAAACAGAGACCCTCCCTGAAGACTGGCACATGAGCATCATATGCCCCATCTATAAAAAGGGTGATAGACTTGAGCCCAAAAACTACAGAGGTATATCTCTCTTATCAACAGCATATAAAACCTTCACCTCAATAATCAAAGATAAAATAGATGTGTATGCTGAGGGATTACTAGGAGAGTATCAGGCTGGTTTCAGATCAGGCAGGTCAACGACAGATCAGCTCTTTGTTGCCCGACAGTTAGCAGAAAAGTTCTGGGAGTTCAATATAGATGTCTACCACCTATACATAGACTTCAAGCAGGCCTACGACAGCATCGACAGAGAAAAGCTATACTCAACCATGCTTGATCTTGGCATACCAACAAAGCTTGTACGACTTGTCAGAGCAACAATGAAGAAGACCACCTGTCAGGTGAAGATAGATGGGGAAATGACAGATAAGTTTGAGGTGGAACAAGGACTGAAACAAGGAGATGGCCTAGCACCAGTTCTCTTCAACCTTGCACTAGAAAGGGTGATAAGAGGGACTCTGGCAGATACAAGTGGTACATAATAAACAAGACCCAGCAGATATTAGGGTATGCAGATGACCTGGACCTAGCAGGAAGATCAGTGGCAGCAGTCAAAGAAATGTTCACAAACTTGGAAAATGCAGCTAATGAGATTGGTCTAAAGGTGAATTGTGATAAGACCAAGTTCCTACATCAAAGCAGACGTCAGCACAACAGAAGAGAACAAAACCTATTGGTGGGTGAGTACAGCTTTGAGAACGTGAAAGACTTCACCTACCTGGGAGTTAATATAACAGCGGACAGTGATGAGATGAAAGAAATACAGAAGCGGCTCAATACGGGGAACAAAACATTCTTCTCTATGCTGCAGATATTCAAGTCTAGAAGCGTCCATAGAAATATAAAGGCTAGATTATATAAGTCCATAATACGTACAGTGGTCACGTATGGAAGCGAAGTTTGGACATTAACATCAAAGGCAGCAGGCAATTTAGACCGCTGGGAAAGGAAAATGCTGCGTAGAATATATGGACCTGTGTGTGATGAGGGTGTCTGGCGAATAAGAAATAACAACGAATTAGCTGCACTCTATAAGGAGCCACCCCTGTCCATATATGTCAGACTGAAACGTTTAAGATGGGCAGGGCATGTGGAGCGGATGCCTGACACTCGCGCCCCCAGGAAAATATATATGGGACAGCCAGGAGGCAAGAGACCGGTGGGGAAGCCAAGACTGAGATGGGCGGATGGTATTTCCAAGGATGCAGCAGAACTCCTTCGCATCAGGAACTGGAGAAGGAAGGCAAGAGATCGTGACGAATGGAGGCGCAGAATTGAGGAGGCCAGGGCTCGATTTGGGCTGTAGCGCCATCGAAGAAGAGAAGAAGAAGAAGAAGAAGAAGAAGAAGTAGTGAATTAGTCCTAAAATAAGAGCACGGGGAGAAGATCCCAAAACAATATAAAGTGTACCAACGATGCATTGAATTATTGAAGTTTCAAACATTCTAGTTCATGTTATTAGGAGCTCAAGTAAGAAAAAGTCGAACTTCAAATATGAAAACTAGATTACACACCTCCATAATCTCCTCCACGGCCTGATTTTTTCCACGCTTCCTGTCCTTAGAGTGAGAGAGTCACCAGGTTATCCTCCTCACCTATGACGAAGCTCCTCAGTACTGAGGAGAAAGAGAGAAAGAGACGTCCGTTATTCCGATTCGAAAAACTTAGCCGAACGCTGCAGAGCTGCTTCAGTTTTTTACAAGTTCTGAATCTGCAAACATAGTTGAAAAATTATTCATCATTCTCTCAAGCAATTGCAAATAAGTAATAAATAATAAGTATTAATGAATGTAGTTTCTTCTTGGTTAATATAAACATTCCACAGTAGCTTCAAAAATACGCGATGTAATATTTCTAATTGTGATAATGTATATCATCTGATGATTTGAGAAAACTTGCTGATAGAACTCTCATCATTAATATTATTTGACTATCAAGCTCACATGCTGTTTCTTTTTTCGTAACTTGTTTACTAAAGACTTTTCAACTTTGTTTATTATATTATATTTTTTGTTTATTTGTTTATTATATTATATTGTTATGAGGATTATGAGAGTTCAAGAAATTACAATACGAATATCCAATACAATGTGTAGCTGATCTCCTTGAGGCTTATTCGAAAATTTCAAATATAGCTTAGATTGTATTTCAGTTTCCTACAGAATTATGCATTCATGCTTCAACTACATGAAAATATGTAATATTATTCACTCCATGAAGAAATAAATAGTTGACGATGTTCAGATGTTTGAAAATAGAATTTCAATGTCAATTATTTATACATTTTAGAACATCTTAAGGCAGTGCAAAGGCTAAAAATAAACTTTCTATTGGTGATATTTTTCAAAGTTTTTCGATTATCTATCATCAAGCTAACAAAATAAAAAAGTTTTCTCAGAAAAACATTTTTTTCCAATCATTACTTTTTGAGATATGAGCGCCTGAAGTTTGAATTTTTGGGACAGAATATTTCAAATTCGGTAAGAGATAAATCCATGATATTTAGAGGATTGATTCTTCATGGTATTGTTGATCCAGTAAAACAAAAATTGTCTGAAAATATCAATTTTTGATAGTTATCCAACTATCCAACTTTTAATAACTTTATTAAAAATTGATATTTTCAGAATTTTTTTTACTGGATACATAATACCATGAAGAATCAATCCTCTAAATCTCATGGATTTATCTCTTACCAAATTTGAAATGTTCTGTCCCAAAAATTTAAACTTCAGGCGCTCATATATCAAATAGTAATGATTGAAAAAAAATGTTTTCCTGAGAAAACTTTTTTATTTTGATAGCTTGATGATATATACAAATCGAAAAACTTTGAAAAATATCACCAATAGAAAGTTTATTTTTAGCCTTTGCACAGCCTTAAGATGTTCTAAAATGTATAAATAATTGACATTGAAATTCCATTTTAAACATCTGAACATCGTCTATTTATTTCTTCATGGAGTGAATAATATTACATATTTTCATGTACTTGAAGCATAAATGCATAATTCTGTAGGAAACTGAAATACAATCTAAGCTATATTTGAAATTTTCGAATAAGCCTCAAGGAGATCAGCTACACATTGTATTGGATATTATAAATAATTGACATTGAAATTCCATTTTCAAACATCTGAACATCGTCAACTATTTATTTCTTCATGGAGTGAATAATATTACATATTTTCATGTAGTTGAAGCATAAATGCATAATTCTGTAGGAAACTGAAATAGCCTACAATCTAAGCTATATTTGAAATTTTCGAATAAGCCTCAAGGAGATCAGCTACACATTGTATTGGATATTCGCCCTACAGATCAGGTATACATTAAATATTACAAGGGTTACACGTTAACCCAAGGATTCTTTCAAACACTTCTGACCAACTTACAGCATCATGATTACATGGAAGGAAGTTGACAGACTAGTGAGAGATTACAAAGAATCCCAAATCGACACATTACATCAAGGCTACACGGATACATACTATTAGCCATGAAGCCTTGATATCAACATACATTTATATTGGCGTACACCCGGTACACGCCTGTAGTCTTTCTAGAGTTGACTGAGGATATGAAATTACAAAACATTAAGCTTAGATTGAGAAGGAAAAAATGGTAAAGTTGGTTGAAAGAAGATAAGGCTCATCATGTTATACCGTACAATTAGAGAAAAATAATAATAAGAAAAAATCAGGTATGTAGCTTCACTTGTCAATGGAGAGAACTGCTGAAAACAATTCAACAGTGCTAGATAAAATTACCAATAATGAAGTGTCCAGTCGTATGAAGCCAGTTTCACACACACATCGATTTCTGGAAGTACGAGATTTTGCAGTCCTTACAAATTTTACCAGATTGAAGCTTGGCAAACAAATGATGTGTGAAGATACACATCATGTGTTTGCCAAGTTATGTTCAATAACTAATAGAGTTTATTATAAAGTCTATAACTAAATAAGACTTCAAAAAGAATAGAAAATTAATATTCGGACCTGTTGTACCTATTCGAAAGTTTACGTTAATAGGCTATTTAATATTCTCTTTCTAGACAAGGAGAGAGTATAGAAGAAAAAAATACCTCAATGGAGATAGTGCGTCATGCAGAAGTATGTAGAGTCCTTCGATCGGAGATGAAACAATGTCACATTTTTCTGCCGTCGCTGAAAACCTTCAGTGAAAGCCGTCGAGGCTAATACAAATAAATGACTTAGGGTAGTTCCTTGTTTTTCGAAAATACCACTCCGTCGCGCATTTGTCTGAAATTGAACAAGTGTTGCTTAATAAGGATTCTTACATACGTATAGCTGAACATAATTCATGTCTTACTATACGGTGAAGTCCACATTATAATGATAGTATTTGATCAACATTGATGTGTTTACTATTGTCTATCATTCTAAAGAGGAGATAGCTATACTATATCCTTCAACTCAACATGAATAAACGAGACTTGATTACAAACTGGAAACTTGAAGCTAATTAATGTATTTCAAACAACACTTTTTTATTAGATTACTGATAATAATAATTAGATAACTAAAAATATACTTTTCAAGAAGATAGAGCTGAACACAACAGAATAGATTTTTTTTGTAAAATGGAAGCTGCAAGCTGGTGAATAATTGAGTATTTTTCAGCTTTAAATAGGCGCAACCTACAGATACTCCTGCTGGCGAACATAAGTTACTTATGTTAATGGGTTTATTATTATGATGTATGCTGAAGTGAACTAACCTACACTTATCGTTTATTGTCATCTTCCAATTCATCGACGCTGAAGACACTGCCAAGATAATGTCATGATCAAGACCAAGTCATGGAAACAGGCAACACTTTGCAGTCACCCATTGGACTACTCATCATCTCCCAGATCCATGTTGACCCTAATAAAAATTAAGAAAGGCCATTATATAAAAGCCAGCTAAAACATGTTGAAGACAATAATATTGTCTTCTAAAATATAAAAACATTATCAACAATAATAATATTAAAAATAAGCATAATATTTGGAAGTTAAATCGTTGGTCTCGGTTTCTTTAAAACAGTCGTTAGGTCATGTCAGAGGCCCTGAAATTGATCAGAAGCGGCCTGAAAACTCCGACACCAGACTTGAGCCAGCCAGGTCACTCGATATTATTACCATTATCAACAATAGTCTAATAATAGCCTAATAATCACATAAAGTCTATTCAGTTACATGATGACATCCTCAACAGGTACCTACAATAATAATATATGATTCCCTGACACAATTCAATGCACATTGAAAAAAAAACAACTTTCAACTAATGCATTTTCACTTTTAACATGTGGATTGTAAATGAAAATATTCTTTATTCGGTGGAGTTAAGCCTAACAAATTTTACTAAATATTAACAAATTACTAACTCAATAAAACTAGATTCGCACACAACAGTGACAGTAAAAATATAATTCCTATAAGTTCCAATTGTATTATTCATGCACCTTCGGTCGGGCTGAATGGGAATAGTCTAATAAGACCTCGTGAGAATTATATTTTCACTGTCACTGTTGTGTGCAAATCTAGCTTCAGTAGGCCTAATATCAAATATTACTGTAAAGACGTAGAATAGGCTACTTACCGCTTCCACTGTGTACACGTCCTGACATTTTTTCAGGTTAGAGTATTTCGCGTATTTCCAATATTTTCCAGCGATTTGGAGAGAAATGCCTCTGAAGGGTTCCATCCTAGTGGACATCTGTAAGCAAATTCAAAATGTAAAGGAACAATCCAAATAATTCTAGATTCACGACTGGCGACCCATGTAGTCAATTTTCGAAGCAAGGACTGTATGACTAGTCGCGCTTTCTCAACACTGTAGTTTAGGCTACTAGGCCTAGGCCTATTACTGAATATTATTCAAGTTTAAACAAGTCGACTTCAGCTGTTTAAAGATTCAAATCCTTAAGAGGAGTTTATATTAATCAAGTTTCCTTGAATTGAATATTTTTTAGTTGAAAGGTCGATTTTGAAAACCTGAAGCCTCATAGAACCTGAAGTTCACTTGAAGTTTCATAACCTCAACAGTAGCCTATGTAATTATGAACAAAAGACTCTAATTAATCTCAAAATTTTCTTCTCAAATTTGATACTTTTCTTAAAATCATAATTTTCTATTTAGTTGTTTTTAGTTTCTTTCAGGCCCATAGGCCGGCAACTAATGATACTGGAGGTGGTCTCTGGTCTGTCAAGCATGCTAATACGTAAACAGGATTGTACAGAACATGTTTTGGTACAAACATGCTTTGTTGTAATCATGTTTTACAATTACATGCTATGTTTGTACAAGTATGTTTTACAGACCTGAAGTATCGTAAGTGGCCGGCATTAAAAATTATTTCACATTGGTAACTAGTAAACTAGTTTCCAAATCAAAAAACTTCTGAAAGCGGGGTGTCTAAAACCATTCAACTTCATAGAAGTTGAAATGACCATATATAAGTTTACAAAGTTTAAAAGTTAAGAATAAACTTGATATAACTTTAGACAAGTTTCATTGAACTTTTAAAAGCAGTTCTAAAAGCGTGGTGTATAAACACCTCACATAGGATGAAAATCTTGAATGAGATTCAACTTTGTTGAAACATGATGGGATTAATAAAAAGAAGTCACGTTTCCTCGAGCTAAATTCATTGAAGTTACTTTTCAATTGTAATAATCACAGCTAATAACTAAAATACTCACTTCAGCACCGAATTTTTCCAAAAGTTCAAAAATAATTCCCGGAATGGAATAAGATGTGCCTACCACGCTAACCAACACTTCATCATGAATAAACGAGATTTGATTTCCATCTGACAACTCGAAACTAATAATTGTATTTATAACAACACTTTTTTACTAGGTTACTGATAATAATATTGTTACTAAAAACCTAGAAAGACACTTTTCAAGAAAATAGAGCTTAACACAACAAAAGGGAATTTTTGCAAAATGGAAAAGTTGCAATCTCATTAAGATAAGAGCTCGAGACTATAAGCAGGAAGCTCATGACGCAACGTACAAATATTACATCACTCTCGGCTGGAGCACATAACCTATAAACTCATTGGGATTAGATTCGATACTGTAACTAATTGAATTTTTTTATGTTGTATGAACTTAATAGCGACAGATCAATAAAAAGTTATTGCTACTATTTATTGCTTCCACAATTCATATACAATGAATCGTCGAATCTGATGAAATTTATAGGTTATGTGCTCCAGCCACTTCTGTAACGTTGCATCACGAGATTCCTTTCCTGCTTATTTATATAGCCCTTAGACCAGAATTGTTATAGAATAGACACGGCCTATTGTATATTCATACTGAAAGTCGATGAAGCCAACATGTACTGCCACATCTCCAAATCGTGACGTCAGCATCAGATAGAAAACTTTTCTGTAGAGTTTGTTTACATTGTTTTCCATAGCAGATTCTGTCTATTTCAGCGGGAGCGCAGCTGGAGTTTACAATTTTAATGAATAATAATATATATCCTTCTGAAATATACACAATCTGAAAGTTTTCTATCCGATGATGACGTCACGATTTGGAGATATGGCAGTAGATGTTGGCTTCAGAGGATAGACTTCCCAGCATGTCTATTCTATAACTGGTCTAAGTTATAGCCGACAGAAACTGAAAGCCTCAAGGCCAGATGAAGTTTTTTAAACATACTTCTACTCAGCGCATTCTTTTTGCGCAGATCACATTTTGAAATTTTTGATTGCTCGAATAAGTAGTAGACGTTCTTGTAGTTGTTGGAAGAGTGTACTTTGATGATTTCATCAAAATTTGAAATTAAATTTTTTCTCCTATTAATATGAAGAAGTCATAATATTTATACAAAATATGAAGAGAGAACTTTTTATTAAACAAGGGAGGTCCCTGCAAAGGAAAAGGCTTGCCACTGCCTTTTAAATAGGATAACTGATAACGGTATAATGTCTTAAGAAGTATTTATTATTCAGTCTCGTTTAGAAAAAAATATATTTTATTCCTAAAAAAAAATATTGGTCAATGATTGAATAATAAATTTTCATAATATTGAGATTGAATATTTTAAATTATATTTCTACAATTTTAAAAAATGATCTCACAACGTTGCAGAGCTAGAAAATGATATAGTGAGGTCCACGTTATAATGACAGTGGTAAAGATAGGAGAATAGCGATGCCTATTCTCTGCATTGATTAATTATATTTCTACACTGTCAAAAACATACTTGGCATCGTTGTGAACCTAGAAAAGGATAGTACCACTGGCTTTGTCGAATGATAGACAAATATAGCAAAACCAAAGTTGATCAAATACTGTCATTATAACGTGGACCTCACTATAGCACTATCTGCTTTGTCAAATGAGAGCCGACAGCATCACCATACATACATACAAATATATACATGTCCCGTTCCAGCTAGTGCCGGGTCTGGGTATGAACAATGCCTCTCCATCTTCCACGGTCTTCCCACCATCGCTAGTCTTCAACCTGTCGCCGCCATCTGCATCCTCTCTTCTCCACTTCGTTGACCACTGTGACTTGCCATCGTCGTCGCGGTCATCCTCTTGGTCTCATTCCTTCAATCCTCATCTCTAACATTTTCTTTGGCAGCCGATCCTCTCCCATTCTCTTCACGTGTACAAACCAGCGTAGTCTCATGCTTTCTATCTTCTCCATTATGTTCCCATGTTCAGTTATCTCATCTTCTCAATCCTAACTCTGTCTCTACGTGTCTTTCCCTTTATTGCCCTAAGGAGCCTCATTTCTCCTGCTTGTATTCTATTCCATTCATATTTGTATAACGAAAATCAACTCCTCCCAAAATTGATGCTGATATTTAAATATCCACTTCGCTGAAGTAGGTAGGAACTATGCTGAAAAATTGAAAAGCGAAAATCCCATCTCATCTGCGGGAAATAAGTTTAGGGATTCATCTATAAGAGATCATGTCTCTTTTTTCCTAACACCTACCTCTGAAATTGAAATATCTACTGTGTTAAGTTCTCTAAATGATAACTCTGCTCCGGGAATTGATAGAATAAGCAATAAATGTTTGAAAATTATCCGGCCTCACATTGTAAAACCCTTATCAGAAATAATTAACCGTTGTTTTTTGGAAGGCTGCTTTCCTGATAGCTGAAGTTGGCAAATATTATACCGCTACATAAGTCTGGTGATCTTAAAGACCCAACAAACTACCGTCCAATCAGTCTGCTGAGTGGTATCGCTAAACTAATTGAAAAATTGATCAAGTCCCGGCTAGTTAGTTACCTACTTAAACATAATGTCATTCATAAAAACCAATATGGATTTCAGGTGAACAAAAGTACAATTGATTCTATAACCCTCTTAACCCAAACAATTTCAAATAACTTCACTGAAAATAAAAAAACAATAGCTACCTTCCTGGACCTAGCCAAAGCTTTTGATACAATCCCACATTCCAAATTACTAAAAAAGAAAAGATTGGCATACGCGGTATACCCCTCAAATTATTTGGCAGTTATTTAACAAATAGATACCAAATCCTTACTATAGGAAATAAAACTAGTTTTAAGCAGTTGAATGATTACGGTCTTCCTCAAGGAACTGTTTTATCTCCGATTCTCTTTCTTCTATATATTAATGATTTAGTCAAACTTGAATTGAAAAACTGTGTGACACTCGCTTTTGCGGATGATACCGCTTTAGTGTTTACCGGACCGTCTTGGGAGGAGGTGAAGAAAACTGCAGAGTCGGGATTGAAGACTGTTAAGACCTGGTTAGATGAGCACATTCTCACTCTTAATTCGAATAAAAGCGTCTTCATGACCTTCTCTCCCAATATGGTTGGCCAACCACTTGATCTAGACCACATTCATATTCATGATTTAAACTGTACTCTTTCATTCTCGAACGATAGCTGTGGCTGCTCAAAATTGAAAAGAGAAAATTATTTTAAATATCTCGGCGTCATAGTTGATCAGCATTTGCGATGGGATATTCACATAGATAAGCTTTGTAATAAACTAAATAAGCTTTGCACTGGATAAACAAATTTTATAATATCAGCAGATTGGGTAACATAGCCGTTTCAAAACTAGTTTATTTTGCCTACATTCAATCTCATCTTCAGTATGGTATAAAAATTTGGGTTGCATCTTATTCGAATCACTTCAATAAGATATTCACCATCCAAAAAGCATTATTAAAGGCAATTTTGGGCAAACCTAAACGATTTCCAAGTGACAGTATTTTTATTGAATTGAATGTATTGACGGTTGAGCAGCTGTATATAAAGAATTTGATTATTTACATTAGTAAACATAGAGAACTTTTCAACCTCCGTATATCGCCTTACAATCTCCGTCCCTCAACCATTACCTTTGAACCACACAATGCAGTTCTATCCATTTGAAGAAGACAGTTTGATTATATTGTTCATAAGCTTATAAATGTGATACCTACTTTTTATAACAGATAATTTGAATGGAAGACTTCTGAAAGAGATAGATTTATGGATTGCTTCTTCACATCCTAGGATAAGTGATTTCTTGTAATATTGTAACAAGGATAAGTTCACAATCATTCAAGAATGTCTGCTTTTTTATTTTATTATCTCGTATTTTCTTACTTTTCTTTACTTTCCTTCTTTGTATTTTTTCAAATTTAGATGTTACAGTAATAGGAATCCACCAATTTTATTTATCTTAGAAATAATTTTGTTTTAGTAATAACATTCGGCCCCAGCGCTCAGGTTTTTAACCTTTTCAGGGACTTTCCGTATTTAATAATAATACTATTTTACTTTTACTTATATTGTTAATTGTCAATTGTATTTATGTAATTATACAATCATGTATGCATTGTATGAAGGAAAAATAAACTATTGATTGATAAAAAAAAATCATTTCTCATTCATATTTGATTATATTCGTATTCATTCATATTTGTGTTTGTTCATTTCTCCTTCTTGTATTCTATTCCATTCATATTTGTATTCTCTCTCTGTCATCGTCCCTGTCTCAGCACCATACATGATGGGTACATAGCTATAATACATCTTATACAGCAACGCCAATGTTAATCAAATATACGGCCATTATAAAGCATATGATAAAAAGAGATTAAAAGATAAAGAACAAAAGCCCATTCATATTATTTATGTCATGAATCAAGAACAATGTTGAAAGGATCAAGCCCAAAGCTTCATATTGAAATTGTTAAATCATGAAACACTCCATTTATTGATTGATAAATAAAATTTGATTAGCAAATATTAGAAATATCAAAATAGCAGTCTCGAATATGATTCACAGATAAATTAGGCCTAATTCAATAAGGGTGTAACAAAATCATAAACTTGTAAAAACACTTAATAAAAATCTGGTGTGGTACACTCACACAACTTTCCTTGCTCATTGTACTGTAAGCCTCATTCTCAAACGAGAATAATTTAGGGGAATAACATAATGACGATTGGCGGCAACATATTTGCAACTACGATCAGACTACTGTATATAATGTGTATATATAATTGTTTTCCGAGTACTTTTTCCTTTGTGTAAATTGTGAAATTCGATGATTTTTTAAACGTCGTCAAAACATCTGTTCTACAGATGAAATATCTTGACTATGACTGTGTTCTTTTTATAAACTGCTCAACCAACCTACCTCATGCACGAGAAGGAGGTTACAAAGTCCATTTCTCAAGGATGGGGTGGACCCCCCATTAGTTTCCCAGGAAAAAGACTCATGCCAGTTGATAGAGCTGATGAATAACTATACAGGGTATGGATTTGAAAAAAATCGTTAGAGCCGTTTTTGAGAAAATCGTGAAAAACATGGTTTTTTAGTAACTGCCATTTTTCTCAAGAATATTACGGAGCTCCTGCAATTTTCCCAGAAACGAGACTCATGTCAGTTGATAGGGCTTATTAATAGCTATCCATGGTATAAATTTGAAGAAAATCGATAGAGCCGTTTTCGAGAAAACCGTGAAAAACATGATTTTTTTTAGTCATTATCCGCAATTTTTCTCTAGAATATTACGGAGCTCCTGAATTTTTTCCATAAATGAGAATCATGCCAGTTGATAGGGCTTATTAATAGCTATCCATGGTATGAATTTGAAGAAAATCGTTAGAGCCGTTTTCGAGAAAACCGTGAAAAACATGATTCTTTTTTAGTCATTATCCGCCATTTTTCTCAAGAATATTACGGAGCTCCTGAAATTTTCCCAGAAATGAGACTCATGCCAGTTGATAGGGCTTATAAATAGCTATCCATGGTATAAATTTGAAGAAAATCATTAGAGCCGTTTTCGAGAAAACCGTGAAAAACATGTTTTTTTAGTAATTGTCCGCCATTTTTCTCAAGAATATTACGGAGCTCCTGAAATTTTCCCAGAAATGAGACTCATGCCAGTTGATAGGGCTTATAAATAGCTATCCATGGTATAAATTTGAAGGAAATCATTAGAGCCGTTTTCAAGAAAAACGTGAAAAACATGGTTTTTTAGTAACCATCCGCCATTTTTTCCGTCATCTTGAATTGAATTTTATTCAATTTCTTATTGTCGGGTCCCCATGCTATAAGGACCTTAAGTTTAAAATTTCAAGTCAATCGGTTAATTAGGAATGGAGTTATCGTGTTCACAGGCATACACATTGATAGGGCTTATAAATAGCTATCCATGGTATAAATTTGAAGAAAATCATTAGAGCCGTTTTCGAGAAAACCGTGAAAAACATGTTTTTTTAGTAATTGTCCGCCATTTTTCTCAAGAATATTACGGAGCTCCTGAAATTTTCCCAGAAATGAGACTCATGCCATTTGATACGGCTTATAAATAGCTATCCATGGTATAAATTTGAAGAAAATCATTAGAGCCGTTTTCAAGAAAAACGTGAAAAACATGGTTTTTTAGTAACTATCCGCCATTTTTTCCGTCATCTTGAATTGAATTTTATTCAATTTCTTATTGTCGGGTCCCCATGCTATAAGGACCGGACCTTAAGTTTAAAATTTCAAGTCAATCGGTTAATTAGGAATGGAGTTATCGTGTTCACAGGCATACACACACACACACACACACACACACACACACACACACACACACACACACACACACACACACACACACACACACACACACACACACACACACACACACACACACACACACACACACACACACACACACACACACACCACACACACACACACCACACACACACACACACACACACACACACACACACACACACACACACACACACACACACCACACACACACACACACACACACACACACACACACACACACAACACACACACACACACACACACACACACACACACACACACACACACACACACACACACACACACAAAAATCATGTTTTTGGACTCAGGGGGCCTTGAAACGTATAGAAAACTTGAAATTGTGGTACCCTAATTTTTTTTGGAAAGCAATACTTTCCTTAGGTACCTATGGTAGTAGGGCAAGGAAAGTAAAAACACTTCCAAACTAGATAACAATAATCATTAATTTAAAGTTTCAGGATTATATGAGAACTAACCCACAGATCTATGTCATTCAAGAGCTTTCTTAATATTATTTTATATTACTTTTTGAATAACTTCATAACATATTGATTTTTCGAACGATTGTTACAATAATCCCAACCTTACAAACTCAAACCAAACTCTTTTAATCCTAAGCTGGAACTCTAACCTGACCTATCCTTTCGAACCCCAAAAAAAATTATCAAATCTTACCTGATACCCTATACATTTTCTGTATGGCTCCAATATTAATTTAAGTGTGTAAATACTATTAAAGTATCATTTTCAATCCTTATAACACTCTAACAATGCCATTTCAAATCTAACCTTCTAGTATTACTCCAGCATTTACTTTATCCAACAAAAACACAAGGTTACTGTGTTTTTATTCCATCATAATTCTTCATTGGTTGCCAAATTCCAAACCTTCCTAAAAAACCCAACCGTTTTCAAACTTAATTAACCTTTCCAGTAATACCGAAGTATCAATTCCAGTTATAGAAATACTAGTAACTAGACCAATGTTGTAATCTGAAAAAATCATTCGAAACAGTAAGGTTTTAAATAAGTTACAAGTAGCAAATAATTATTTTAAATAATTCAAATTACACCCACGTAAGGCCAAGGACGTACCCACCCACCTGAATATCCCAAACAATATTTTATTACTGTGAATCATATTAAAGCATTGAATATCGTGAAGAATCCTATCTTGTTGACAAAATATCAACACAGATAACACAATAATATTTAGAATACATAGCACAAGAATATATACTTATGATATCTTTTCTCTATAATATCATGTGTCATGTACTGTCAGATATCAAGTGCTGAATATCGTGAAGAATAAATCATGTCTTTAATATTACAGGATATTGTCACCTGGTCATATGGAACATATATGTGGATCACATATTTATCTCATATTGATCAGAATTTTAGAGTGTTTTAATTAAAAGTTCAATGAACAGTGTTTTTGTCTTTGAACAATCTTTGTCATCGACAGAAAGATTGTTTATTTCATTTGTTGTCAATATTAACGTAGCTTCTCTTTTGTTTCTAATAACAAACGTGCCGCTTGTGCGACAGATAAAAATATGTACTTGAAATGGCTTTCATGTTTGGCATTGACTGAGTTTATATTAATAACCAAATTTAGCTTTTGGGGCAGAGCTCGTTCGTTAGGACTGACAGTAAAGTCCGGCTGTTCTGGTGAAAAGGATAGATTTTGCTCTTGTTTTATAATACAGTTTTCCTGTCGCAGTTCGGGCAGTTTAAAGAGAATTGTTTTATTGAATAAGACGGGATCTGAACCCATTTCACTAGATCAGTTATTTTGATTTTTAACTAATAATTAACGTCGCGTTTCAACCAGTGAATGCCAAAGGGGGAAGCCATCTTCAAAAGGTAGGTGTTATCCTTTTTGAGTTTTTCTTTGCTAATTAACCACAAAGATTGTAAATTTAGCAGCAGCGAGTAGCTTTCCCCATTAATTTCAAATCAATAATGTTTTTTATAATAAAATTAATCTTGTTTTGTTCAAATGTAAAATATGTTAAAGACTCATTAAAGTTCTAGTTATTCTGTTCTCTTTTGTTATCATAGTTCTTTCCCTTCTTACATAATTGGTGAAAGCACATTTCCTTACAATATTAAAAAAGAAATTGTTCATTTTCATTTTCTAGAGGATATTGGGAAACTGAATAAATGAAAAATCCAATTTTCCATATTTTACTGTCATTACCTTAGACAATGTCATTTTGCACAATTTTACCATATTTCAATGTCGTTACCTACCTTAGACAAGGTAATTTTGCCACATTTTATTGTAATTGTCCTAGACAATCTCATTTCTTTTCACAGAAATTTCTTGCAATTCAATATCTTCTTTGCTCTGGACATCACTTTGATGTCTATGCCTCAGCGATGAAGAATCGTCAGACAAATTTGAATCTGGAAAACAAAAAAAATGGATATCATGAAGGATGGTTACGTGATTGAATAAGCAAAACATGCACACCTAATTTCAAAGTTCAGTGAGTTTGGATTGATACATCGGATGTAACAAATACTACATTTGGGACTCTTATTTGAAATACTAAAATAATGTATTGATGTGCCGTATTCACAAATAATATTTTAATATATTTTTAAATAACCAGAAACTTACTTTAAGCAGCAAATTTCCATTGTATAATCGACTCTTAATTTATTGTGCAGTGATTGTTAATTTATTCACTGATGATCATGTTTCAGTTAACTCTTCGAATATAAAGAAAAATGAGTACAAGAAAACTTAGTAGGTTAAAATATGATTAAATAAAGTCAATGATACTGGATCATTTGAAATAAAGGCAATTTACTTGATTGAAACTTCCTTTGAATCAGAAGGAGGGATGATGAAATTCAACAAGACTAGTTTGAAATCAGCACGGCTTTGACAATTGGATGTTTCTTAATACTCCAACAACTGACTTCTTTCTCTTCAAAGTCGTTGCATAATGTTGTGAAAAGCTTACTTTTCGATACAGTTTTGAAAATCCATTCCGACAGCTGTTATTAGATTGATTGTGATGTAATGTTTACATTATAACATGGTCGCAGATAAAGAAATATTATTATGCTCTGCAAACGTTGACATCAAGGATATAAGTTCCACATAATTTATAAAAAAACTAGGAACACATACCTTGCCTGTTACTACACCCAGCTCGTTTGCTAGCTATTTTCGCTTCTTGTTTGATAATTAGCTCGTTGGTTAGTAAAGCCTCATGCTTTATTTGGTCCCCTAGCCTTGCGGGTACATCTGGTATTAACCACTGAACAGCCAACATTACCAGTGATACAATATTCTGAAAAAAACACAGATTGCAATATTATTCTACTTATTGACACAAGAGGTACACTAAGCTCTGATTGATAAATATAATAAAGAGCATCAGTAGATCATGAATTTGGGTAGTACACTCTCACCACTGGATAACTGTGTAATACCATACAGAAAACATAGCATAAGACGATATCTCATGATATAGGTCGTTTATGTCGCAAATTTCAAGCCGATTTTTGTTATCTCATGCCGATTAAACTGTCTATTATTTCTGTTGAGGCCGAGTGAGAGTGTAAGAACGGCACAGTTTGAGAGACTACCAGCTTCACAGAAAATAACTACTTGAGCTATCGGCTTGAGTTGATAGTGAAATGTCGAACATGAACACCCTATATCATGGGATATCTTCTTATGCTATCTTTTCTTTATGGTTTTAATAAATTTGTACCAAATATTTCTTTATAATTCCAACTAATTTGGTTGTAATATAACCAATAAATGTATAATTTATATAATATAAAGGTTGTAATATGTAGAAAAAAGAGTTTGTTACTGAAGATGCATATTGAAATATTCAAATTATAGAATCATAGTTGAGAATTTTTCCCTTTATGGTTTTCTTCTATTCAATTCATTGGACGGCTGTAGTTGTCAATAAAATCCAACTCATTTCCTTTCTCAAGTCCGCCAATCGCCGTAAACGACCAACTCTGATAGAATGTTTTTCTTTACAACTTGTACTATTTACGTCCCTCATCGACCGTCCGTCTACGCTCAACTTCCTATATCAATACTAAAAGGCCGACCACTAACGATAGGACAAGTATGTCGAACATGTGTGAACGGACAAGTCTTCGAACGAAAAAGACATTCACTAAGAACGATAAGGACAGCTCAGAAGGTGTATCATGGATATTTTTAGCCCTAATACGCTACAGCATCTTCTTTTGGGGGAATAGTAAAAATAATTTATATAAAATATTTAAGATGCAAAAGAAAGCTGTTCGTGTTTTGGAGGGCTTGCGGCCATCCAATTCATGTAGGCCCATTTTTAGAAAATACAGGTTTCTCACGGTCCCAGCATTGCACTTCCTTGAGACTGTAAATTTTGTCTTCAGAAATTCAGAGAGATTTGAAGGAAATGTAGTTTGCCATGGCTATAGCACAAGAGCAAAGAGTTCAGCTGTATATCAGTACCCCGCTCACAGACTGACACTTTTGGAAAAAGGACCATATTATTCGGGACTGAAGCTCTTCAATTGTCTACCTGAAATAATACGGTTATGTGGTAGTCATAGGCTTTTCTTGTCTTCAATTACTAATGTACTTGTGGAAGCGTGTCCCTATACAAAGGAGGAATGTTGTGGTGCCTTCATACTTTGAGTTGATACAGATGCATACACTTTGCATAGAAAAATGTTCATGACACATGTTACATGCCACTTGAGCTCTGCTCAGATTTGTGGCTTCACGTAACAAATGACAAAAATAATAATAATAATATGGAATACAGCGGTGGGGCTGTACCAGCAAGAGTAATGTGGATGTGATTCAAAGGTTCCAGAACAAAGTTTTGAAGAGCATTGTTGTTGCTCCAAGATTCATCCGGAATGCCGACATCCACAGAGATCTGGAGGTGGAGTTCGTCTCATCAGAAATTGGACGATTTTCACGCAAGCATGCAGACAGGATCCAACGGCATTGAGGGTGTTCAAAGGCTAAAAATAAACTTTCTACTCGTGATATTTTTCAAAGTTTTTCGATTTGTATATCATTAAGCTATCAAAATGAAAAGTTTTCTCAGGAAAACATTTATTTCCGATCATTACTTTTTGAGATATGAGCGTCTAAAGTTTAAATTTTTGGGACAGAACATTTCAAATTCGGTAAGAGATTAATCCATGCGATTTAGAGGATAGATTCTTCATAGTATTGTTGAATTTTTGTTTTACTAGATCAACAATACCATGAAGAATCCATCCTCTAGATCTCATGGGTTCATCTCTCACCGAATTTCAAAATGTTCTGTCACGTAAATTCAAACATCAGGCGCTCATATCTCAAAAATTAATGATCGGAAAAAATTTGTTATCCTGACAAGACTTTCTCATTTTGGTAGCTTGATGATATACAAATCGAAAAACTTTGAAAAATATCACCAGTAGAAAGTTTATTTTTAGCCTTTGCATAGCTTTAAAATGAAGAAGTCGCTCAGCTACTTGACAACACACATATTCTGCGCAGATTGAAGAAGACCGAGCCCTTAGAATTGTGGAATGAAAGTGTCAGACGCAGAGCAGGGTTTATAGTGTGAATGTGTTTCTATAATAGATGATAATTTTGTTTACCTATATATTTACTTATTCGTTAATAATATTTGTAAGCTAGTTGCTAGAAGTAGTAGTCCCGGTGAGAACTACCTATCTTATTAATATTGATTTAACCCATTATTATATTACAAAAATTGTTCATTGATTTTTTTTAGACTAGATTGCAATGTATAAAACAGGCTTTATGATACTCGACCAGATACAGAAATAACTTGAGAGAGGATGCGCACCGGAGTAGTATGTATGAACGAGGTATACGCAGCTCAGATATTCGAATGTACAACCTGTCACTATCCCACTTAAAAAAAATATCAGGGAGAAATTTCAGAATTCAATTGAGAATGGATCTGCTGTCTATTGGTGCATATTTAGTGGAGGAGTTCAATGAGCATTAAAAACCTCAAGTAAGAGGTTTAAGAGGATTGTTAAGGATTACATGCCATTTATTGGTAATTGTGTAAACTACTTCAATTATGAAACGCAAGTCATCCCCTCTCCTTTCATTTTTCTTGACCTTGGTTTTGTGCGAGGAGGCAGTTTCCGCTCTGACGTCTTCATGTCAACACATCGTTCGTGTCATCTCGCCAATAATTGGCTATTACGTGACGTTCTCACTTCAACTTCCCGTAAGTTTTCTCACCTATGATTTACAGTAATTGCTCAATAGTTAATAAACTCGGTCCTCCGTAATTCTCATAGTGCTATCTTTCACAAGGATAGCACACATTTTATTGTTGTATGAACTTGACAAATCCATATACCCCTTTAGTAGAAGGTCAGTGGATGAGATGAAATAAATATATAGAAAACGAAAAACAGCTGTTTGAAAGCAGCTTCTAACATGAAAAAAATAATTACAATAAATA
Organism: Nilaparvata lugens; assembly: GCF_014356525.2. Taxonomy (NCBI): domain Eukaryota; kingdom Metazoa; phylum Arthropoda; class Insecta; order Hemiptera; family Delphacidae; genus Nilaparvata; species Nilaparvata lugens. The sequence continues at coordinate 6,832,878 of NC_052518.1, forward strand.
AACCACTGTTAAATTACACATTATTATGATCCAAAAATAAGGTAACCTCAAATAGAGCAGCGAAGAGAGAAAATCCAATTACAATAAATAAACCACTGTTAAATTACACATAATTATGATCCAAAAATAAGGTAACCTCAAATAGAGCAGCGAGGAGAAAAAATCAAATTACAATAAATAAACCACTGTTAAATTACACATTATTATGATCCAAAAATAAGGTAACCTCAAATAGAGCAGCGAGGAGAAAAAATCAAAGATACAAAGACCTAACCTCAAAAAAATTTGGATCGAAGCCTTTCACCGATAACTCAACTTGTCCGTCGAGCATGTTTGTTCACACATGTTCGACACACTTGTCCTGTCGTTAGTGGCCACCCTAAGAAAACGGACGCCCGTATGAAATTCGCTCCAAAGCAGGCGCTTAAACTAAGTCTTTAAACAATCTGGAAAATGGGAAACGAGGATATTCTCACCTGAAATACAACTACAAATATAAGTCTAGCTGCCAAAATCTTCCAGTAGATGAGAGGCCTCTTATAGTTTTTGGATGGCGGTTCTCTGTATTCAGCATACCGACAGTGGTCGATATCTTTGTAGGTCGAATTAAGCGGAGGAGTGAAGTCTCGAATGTCAAAGTAGGCCAAAGAATGGTTCAAGAATCCTCTGTCTGAATGGTCCTCGCTTACTGACATTTGGTAGACCAATTTCGGTATGAAGTTCGATGAGAATGCTATTATGAAAGCCTGGAGAATAATAGAAACAAACAACATTAGTGCAAAGATTTCATAAGTAAATGAATTACCAAATATATCGAATAATTGTATTAATAAAGGATGATTTTCTAGTCCTGTTACCAAGTTTCTAATGCAATTTATAAAACGGGAATTCAGTTGTAATTAAAAATGTATAGTTGTTATACACAGAAGGAATATAATATTTTTCCACTGACTAGCAGGTAACCCGTGCTCCGCAAGGGTTTGATTTGTAACTTGACAAACTGAGAACTTAACCGACTGGAATCTTGAAGTTTGAAATAGGCCTATAACCATCCTCGGTGAATTAAGAATTTATAAGCAAAATTTCATGTTAATCGGTCCAGTAGCTCAGACGTGATGATGCGTCCGTCATACGTGAATTTTCTATAGTTCTTTCCTTAATAGATTTCTTAGTAATTAAAGATTATTAAAGAATATGCTCAAAATGTCCACCTCTACACGCTTCGACTTCTTCCACCATAATATTCATGTTCCATGACAAAAGACATCCCGTTCATAAGACTACCAGAACCCCCACAGAATAATTTTAATCTCAAAATGTATTAAGAGGTTGACCTACAACTCTAAAACTTTAAAACACATACGAACACATCTATCTGCAAATACCTTTTATGTTACTACTGTACAGTATATACAGTCGAACCTCTGTGTAACGAAGTCGATTATCCCGAGAAAAAATTCGCTGCCGAGAGGTATTCGTTATTGAGAGGTTGTTCTGTCAAGAAAACTGCCAGGATCCTTTGGATCTTATAATATCGTATCACAGCGGTAAATAAATGAATATGGTACATAAAACATATCGCGAACGTAAGTAGGGTACCTATTAGGCCAATATTAATGTACAAATTTGAAAATTCATGCTGTTGAAAAACATGTTTTTTAATATTTGTAGAATGTAATAAGTAAACTCACCAATTTATTTCCAGAAAGCTTGATTTGTACTATTAGTAGAACTTAATCGAAGTACATACTCTGAAGCAATATTTTTCAACTTTTTACACTACTATTAGATGGAACGCAAAATACGGTTATTTTGTCAATAACTATAAATACTATAATAACTCAAATTTCCTTTATATTTTTTTTTGTTTTATATTTGAAAAAGTGAGTAATATCGGTTGAATTTTGCATTTGAATAAAACATCATGTTCGATAAACGACTCACATCTATTCAAACAGTCGGTCATGTCTGGTACACTATTTTTCAGTTTTAATCCTTGCCTGATAATTTTGAAAGCCTCTAGAACTTCTTGATCTGACGGATTCTTCTCCTCAGGTTCATTAAAGTCATCATCATCATCATCATCATCATAGTCAGTTCAAAGAATTGTGAATGTGTGACAAAAGCAAGAATGGGAAAGTCCAGTCGTTCACCTGCCTGGTCTACAATAATGACAAGCTCTTTGAATTCAATTTCCGACATGTGTTTCACCCTCTATTGACTGTCTACCAACCTATCTTCTTCCTACCTGAATTACCATTATTTTTAGTCTATTGACCTTTCTGTTGAAACTAAAGAATTCCTTGAAAATGACAGTCTGCTTCCTATACACACTACACTTTGTATGCTGAAGTCAAGAGAAAACTTTGTTGTTGAGAGGTCCGAAATTCGTTAAATAGTGGTAAATAAGCAGCCAAAACTCAAAAATGTCATGGGACCAGGTAAAAATTCGTTGTGTAGAGGATTTCGTTAAGTAGAGGTTTGTTATAGAGAGGTTCGAGTGTATTATATTACACTAGTATATTATATTGTATCTATGGTCAATAAATTGATCATAATACAATAGTTGTTTTGATTTGATATCAAGTTATAATAAGTATGAAACAAGGAGGCATTATTTTAATTTATTAAAAGACACCTACTGTAAGGCTATTTCGGCTTGGCGGGATTATTCAGTAATGTATTATTCGAGCAACAAATCCACTTATTGATGAAACACAGTTTTCATTTTTCATATCCACATGTATTAAATTTGTTGACAGGACTGCAGTTTCGCATTGAAACCAGCACATCTTCAGCTGTACTGGAGATATGTAGGTTTGAACACGAAAATGCAGATTTAATAAATAATGTGGACGTGACAAAATTAAAACTGTACTTTTTCAACTATGGAGAAGTTTCAATTCAAAAATTAATTTATTTCGCAAAACATAATACATTATTGCAAAACATTGCAACTAGAGCTCAAAAATACAAAAAAAATACTAATGAAAAACCACTTCGAAGTAAAAAATATTCTAACATTATTAGTTTTGCTTTAAAAGACAAAAACATATAAGCGAAGTTCCACAATATCAATTGCTATTCAACAAATTCATTCATTTCAATTGAAATGAATTGAATGAATTCGTTTACTCGATAAATTAAATTCGTTCATGTGCTAAATTTTTGACTTGCAATATTTAAATCAATTATGAACTGAATTGTTGGGTGTGCTTAAATTTCTAGTTTCATTCAAAATTTAGACTTTTTGAATAATTACCAAGTTACTGTTCTACATTTCTTTATTTTAGACTCTAATAGTACCTATTTGATTCAAAATTTACATGTTTATCTGAGTATTGAAGAGTATTTTGAAAAGTGAAAGTGACATAACCAACATTTTGATTTGGACAGTATAGTATAAATTGGAAATGGAATAGTTTTGGGCATGAGCCTGTTGTGCCTTTCCTCATGTTAAGTATTTGTACACAATGTGATAGATAAATAGGTGAATAAATAAATTGGAATATATACTTACATTAGATATAACAGCGAGCTTGCCAAGAACGTCGAGTATCCTGAACCATACACCAATATTGGGCGCTCGCTTAGGTACCGGCCGTCGGTAAAAGGTGAGAAACTTTTTCGCGTCCAATCGCATCTCGAAAATGTTGTTAAGCAAAGCAAACAGCGGAGCCAGTGGAAAAGCAGCCACAAATATGGTGATGAACCCGTACTGCATCACCACCTCCAAGTACTCGTAAAAGAGACCACGTGGTCCCCAGTCCAGCAATTTATAATCTTCGGTCCACTGGCGTGGAGCCATCGATTCCATCGCGTCTTCCGATTCGTTTTTCGTCTCCAATCCTGTGGAAATCATCAGTGTGGTCCACCATTTGTAGGCAAGTCTAAAATAGAACATAAATAAATAGATGGTTAGAATTCATAGATGTATTAATACATAGATTTTAATTTCAATTAATTTGTTGCTAATTTAGAATATTCAAGACATATTACAAACTCTTTATAATATGACATATCATTAAAAAATTAAATAAATAAACATAATTTCAATTTAAATTTATTAAAACACACAAAACAAGACAAAACAAAATAACAAAGAATTACAAAACAAATACAATAAGATGTTACAAATATAAAAAAACCATGGGATTTGTGGTTGGGTGTGTTGGAAGAGAAAGTAAAAAAAGAGAGGAAGATACCTAGCCAACTATGGTTTCCCATGTAATAGGCAGGCAAAGAAGAGAAGAGAGAAGTGATGAGGAAAAAAGGGAAGGGAGAAATGGGGGGAAGGAAGAAAACAGAGGAATAGGTACGCAAAATAAAGGTAAGCAAGTCCACTGAAAAATGAAAAAAAAACTTTTTTTTTTATTTCTATTAAAACTAGTCACTAGGACTAACCATTAATTTTGTTCTGTTATTTCTTATCCTAAATGATTTGATTGCTAAAGTCTTCCAGTGAAGCCTACAGTTCCAATCTATAATTTAACTACTTTAAATTATTTCACTACACTTTTATTCAATATACTTTTTTCACTCCACTAGCACTACACCAACTCGAAGGGCTTTGTTCTCTTCAACCTCCTAGTGAGTTCAGTGTTGTCTAGTAGTTGGATGACTTTGGTATTGTCGTGTGTCGTGTTGATGAAGACGTGACTCATGATGGGCTGCCAATCGTCTTATCTCACAGGTCACATAGGGGATGTGCAGATCTCGGTGCAAATCGCTGTTCCTTATGTACCAGGGCGCATTCACCATGTTCCGCAGTACTTTGTTTTGGAATGTTTGAATCTGACTGATGTTAGAAGTTCTAGAGCAGCCCCAAAGCTGAATTCCATACGTCCAGACAGGTTTTAGAATTTGTTTGTAAATCAATAACTTGTTGTCCAATGAGAGTTGTGATTGACTGCCCAACAGCCAATAGATTTTACTGTATTTGAGTCCTAGCTCGCTCCTTTTCATCTTGATATGCTCTTTCCATTTCAACTTGGCGTCAAGATTCATTCCAAGGTATTTTGCTGTGTTGCTGTGTGGTACTACATCCCCATTCAGATTTATTCGAATCGGGTCATTGATAATTTTGTTTGTGAAGTTGATATGAATAGACTCCATCTCATTCAATCGAATTCTCCATTTTTTGGTCCAGTCACTGAATCTGTTGCTAGCATTCTGTAGTTTTGAGGCTGCTTCTTGTACTGTTTCCCCTTCTGCCAGTATTGCAGTATCATCAGCAAAAGTAGCTATTGTCACTGCATCCAATTCAGGAAGATCGCTTGTGTACAGCACATAAAGAACTGGTCCAAGAACACTACCCTGTGGAACTCCAGCCCTTATTTCCTTCAATTCGGAGATGTCGTCACCTTGTTTTACTCTGAATAATCTGTTGTTGATGTATGATTTTAAAAGTTTTACAAGTTGAGTGGGGAGAATTTTATGAAGTTTAATGATCAGTCCTTCATGCCACACTTTGTCAAATGCCTGTGCCACATCAAGGAAGATTGCTGAACATATCGATTTTTTCTCTAATGACTTCTCTATTACATTGGTGATTCTATGTACTTGGTCCAGGGTTGAGTGCTTCTGCCTGAAACCAAATTGATAGGCTGGTATCAGATTCCTGCTACTTGTATCAGATCAAACCCAGGTGCTTTTTTGGTATTCAGATTATATTTTATTTCTTCTTGAACCTCATTTATAGAAACTGGATCAATCTCTGTATCTAAATCATCTATTATATCTTCTTCAGGATCAATTTCAGATTGAATGTTGTTTGGCTGGAAGATTTCTTCTAGATGATTAGCAAATAAATCTGCCTTTTCTCTGTTATTTCTTGCCCAAGTACCTTCTGGTTTTCTAATTGGAGGGGATTGTAATATTGGCCGCTTAATTCTTTTTGTTGCTTTCCATAATGAATAATCTGTATTGGCATCAGCTCTCAAATTTTGAAGGTTTTAATGGAATTTTAATGGATTCCTCAGTTAGTTTCCTTATCTCTCTTCTCAATTGTTGTTTTGTTATTCAAGATATTTTTGTCAGCAGGATCACGAGTTTGTTGCCATCTTCTTCTTGCCCTTCGTTTTTCTAAAACAAGTTGTCGAATCTCCAGAGGGTAATTGCATCCTTTTGTTTTCCTGGTATATTGTCTGGTGTTTTTCCAGGCTGATTTCTGGATTTGCCACATGAATTTTCTGCGGCTTCATCTAGCTGCTCAGTTGTTCTAAGTGGAATATTCAAGTTGATTTCATTCTCCAAATCCACTTTAAAAGCTTCCCAGTCTGTTGTTCTGTTGACTAACATTGGTCTGTCTTCTTTCTTTATTATTCGTTCACTAAGTGTGAGAATTACAGCTGAATGATCAGAATCCAGGTCAAAGCTCTCTTCAATGTCGATGAAATTACTGGATATTCTCTTTGTTATGAAGAAATCTAGAAGATCTGGAGTTTTATTCAAATCTGTTGGCCAATACGTATGAATGGAATTGTTGAATGGAATTCGCATCCCAGCTCCTGGATAGCCTCTCTGAGTTCTTTTCCTTTGGTAGTCGTGAGTCTTGAACCCCAATCCTTATGCTTGGCATTAAAATCTCCACCCACTATGAAAAACTAATGAAAAAACAATGCTGGAGCAGAAATCTCGAGTCATATATCTAAATGGAAGAAGAAATTACTGTATGTCCAGTTTTTAATATCCAGTTTAATATTTCCGCTGATCTTATTGTCCATGAGAAAGTGATTTGGAATAAGGTTTATTATTTTAGTACCTATGTAAATTAACTGCCTCCTTATACATTCAATATTAGTGTTGTAGGTTACATATTTGTTAGCAGTGGCCCTTAGATTATAATAATTGAGTGTAGAGTTTAATGTGAGAGGAAAATCGGATCTATATTTTAGTAAGTACTCAATTACGGTTTATTTGTATAATTGACGTAGTCATGACCTCAAAATCACTAAAAACCATATCCGTTGGATAGAACCTGGGTTTGCTTAATATAGTTTTAATTATCAGTTTTTGTGCTACAAATAATTCAGAAATATGACAGTTGAAACAGCCTCCCCAAACAACTATGCCATACTGCAGAATTGACTTGACTAGAGCATGATACATCATTTTCAGGTGGTTCTTATTAAGAATTTTGTTAACTTGGTAAAATTATCTAATTTTTCTACATATGTATTTAATATGAACATCCCATTTAAGGTTTTCATCAATTATGATTCCCAAGTACTTAGTATTAGTGACTTATTTAATGGTGGGGCAATCACAATTACCCAAGAATTATTCATACATATACTTAAAAATAATAGATTAAAGCTAGTGAGTTTATGATCATATCACATGCGTGTATGTGCAAGTGCACGTCAGATTATGCATGAGCCGAGAATCATAATAATAATATTTTATTTTCAACAAAAGTATAGCAAAACAATATAATACAGTTGAAAAACGTCACAGATAAATAACAGAATAACAGAAAATATCAGTAATAAAAAAAGCTCCAATAACATTTTTAACAATTTATGAAATTTGAAAATTAATGATAATTTTTCTCACTTTAACAAGAATTCGTCAACATCATAGAAAGCCTTCTTACTAAGAAAAGAATATAGTTTTGTTTTGAATAGTTTTCCCTCAACAATACCTCTCGAATCAGCTGGAAGTATAGCAAAAAATCTTTGTCCCCTATAAGTAGGTGTTACCTCAAATACACTCAGCCTATGTCTCTCAGCTGAAATGTTAATCTTTCTGCTAGTGTTATAACCATGAATATCTGAGTCAACTTGGAATGAATTCAACATGTAATATTGATTTGAAAATATACAATGATGGAACAGTTTGAATACTTAGGCTACTGAAAGACTCCCGACATGTCTCTATAAATAGAGACTCCATTGGAACCGTTTACATCAGTCTAGTTGCCAATTATTGAATTAACTACTATCATAGCCACCAAAATTTTTCATAAACAATGATTATTTTGAGATTTTGAAAATTGAATAAACAAATATCCACTAATAAAATTAGTAGAATTGATGGTGATGTTGTGAAATCTCTCCATAATAAGAAAACAAAGATATTGTCAAATTTCACTAAAAAATTATTAAAAACTTTAAAACAGTAGCATGGTTTCACGTTTACCAACGCATCATCAGCTGTACTGAGGAATGAGGATACAGAAACATTTTTAACCTAATCTTAGTAATGAATATTTTAATATTATGTATAATACTCATTACTTAATTTATAACTATTGCCACCCAATTATTTAGGAGCTCTAGACTACTAAGATTAGGTTAATAATGTTTCTGTATCCTCATTCCTTAGTACAGCTGATGATGCGTTGGTAAACGTGAAACCATGGTACTGTTTTAAAGTTTTCAATAAATGTTCAGTGAAATTTGACAATATCTTTGTTTTCTTAAAATATCCACTTAATTAGTTATTCATTACAATAATCTTACCTTCAACAAATAGCCACTAAATTAGTCATTTATTAAGCAATCTTTGTTGACAGATTCCTTTGAACATCACGACGATGATATCTTTTGTCCCACAATGGAACATGCTCTTGAACCAAACTTATCAACTTTTCATTGTCCATAGTTACAACTTTATAAAACAGAACAACTTCAAAAAACAAAAACAAACAAGACTGTGATACAATTTTAGGTTGGGAACACTTTGTTGTCTCAGTTCGACTAGTTAGTTCGGCCAGAGCCGGAAAATTCCATTCAATTCGGATCGAAAAATTGATCGGCCGGAGCGGGCGTATGAACCTGTTGCAATGGACGAGCATCTATTCCTTTCTTTGGTGGCGTTCGGTAGTTTTCGGCCGATGCTAGTTCGGACGAAAACGGTTCTAGTGGACGGCCCACCTACAACGTTGTGGCTTGCATGTAGCTGTTGACACTGAACGCAACCAGAACGTGCATGCTTTCAGTGTGAGTGTTCCTATCGCTCTTTCTATAGTTTGTTTCTCATTTGCGCGCTTGCACATACAGTAGAGCACCGGTTATCCGGAGGTCCGCTGGGTGATAAAAAAAAATGAGATCCCTTAAGAACTTAACTATTCTGTATTCCAAGCGGCTAATTGGTCCGCCGTAATCAAGGTCCAGAACAATATTTTATTTATTTATTTATTCTTACAAAAATCTAGGAGTGCAACAGGCATACAGCCCAAACGCACTCATGAATACAGGAATACATTATTAAAAAAAAAATAGATATATATAAATACTAGAAAAGTAATAAAAGAGAATGTTTAAAATGGTACATGTGAAAAACAGACACGAAAAATAGTATAATAGCTACTTTGAGAAAGAAAAGAATAATGTTAATGGTAAATGATAAAACTGAATTTTCATTATTCAATAAGATCAATCATAACCACATAAAATAACAACATATAACCTATGTATTACATATGGTTCTAAGAGAAGTGATAAAAGAACTAGAGAAAAAGGGATCAAAAGGGAAGTGGAAAAAATATTATAAGTTAGTTAGTGGAAAAAGGGTGACCATGGAGAGAACAAAGAAAAGGCCATTGTGAACCAGAGTAAATTAAGAACAACAGGTCTATATTACTCTTCAATTGAAGAATGATGACATTTTTCTCTTGAAGCTCCATTTAGACAAGGAGAAGAGATCCACCTGACCATATTTTAATGAATGGTAGATTTGGCTTACTGTGCCTTATTGAATTACACAACATGGTGTCTATTTAACTACAATATGGAAGAATGATATGTGTATGCAAGTCATATTACATACGACACATACTACCAAGTAAGCCAGAATTCAAAGTTTTAATTATGTCTACATTTTGGGTTGGAGAACTCGCTCGAAAACTAACTGTTGTATTGTAATCTTTGAAGCTTGCAACTTCTAATTATATAGAGTTAATGAAAATTATTGAAACAGCTAAATATTTCTCTTATAAGAATAATTTGACAGTAGGTTACGTCGGGGATACTATTTGAAATGAAAATTTACTCTCTCGCTTCAACATCTTTGACCCTCATATGAATTCAAATTCATTTTTTTAATCGACAAGGTGGTCATGTGATACATGAGTTCGATACAGAGGTTCAAGAGAAAATGAATGGCGTAGACCGCAAATTGATATCTCAACCCGTATCACTTTGTTGATTAGTAAAAGTTGTAAATTATGTTTTATATTATCCAGCTGAAATCATGTGTCAGCGCATGAAGGACTGTCTGTGTGATAGCTCCCAAATAGCCTCAGCTGATGTTATGAATGGATGAATGGAAACACTGTAGTAACTGTATGCAATGGATTCTTCAGCTGACTAAATAATAAATCAAAACACATTTTTTCTTATGCACTTTCAGTGTTATTTTTATATCCTGAAAAACGACGAAGAAGTGAGTCAATTTTGTTGTCCAACGAACTTGACCTGTGAAAAGGTTCGAAGAATACGTGTTCAAAATTCGAAGCTGATTGATCAATTCGTTCTAAAGTTATTGTAGAACATACAAACAGACGGAAACGACTTTCATCTTCAGTAAGTCATAAGTGAGAACTCGCTGACTCGTTCAATTAATGCTAGTTGAAAGTTAGTCTCTCCCAACCTGCCTATCTAGGATGCAAGTGGCAACTAGATCTTCTAAGCAGTTTAGTGATAATACCCCGTCATTTATAGCCCTATCCTCCGTAACGAATTCACTTTGTTACACATTAAAAATTATAACTTGAAATAGACTCCAAATTTAGTTAAACTAAGACCATATATTTAGTGTAAATAATTAAAATTATATCGAGATAAATGACATTCATGGAATTACATTTTCGCTTCAGCTGCTTGTCAGTAAAAACCCTCAGGGGTCGTGTTGGCCCCTTAGACCAGTTATAGAATAGACACGCACCATTGTATATTCATACTGAAAGTCGATGAAGCCAACATCTACTGTCATATCGCCCCATCGTGACATCAGCATCGGATAGAAAACTTTTCTGTAGAGTTTGTTTACATTGTTTTCCATAGCAGATTGTGTCTATTTCAACAGGAACGCAGCGGGAGTTTACCATTTTCATAAATGATAATTGACTTTCATCTGAAATAGACACAATCTGAAAGTTTTCTATCCGATGCTGACGCCACGATGGGCGATATGACAGTATATGTTGGCTTCAGAGGCTAGACTTCCCAGCGTGTCTATTCTATAACTGGTCTAAGGTTGGCCCTCAAGTACAGCCAAGCGGACGCCGGACATTAGAACCAGATTCTTTGTGTATAATGAGGCCGCTTTGGTCACATGCGCCACTGTTTTCACGACCAATACACGGCGGTCGTGTATAGTCGAGACAAGGCAGACAGCAGACGACCGCTGTATGATAAAGTTTTATGTTCAATGAGTGTGTAAAGACACATTCGTTTCATTGACCCACTATTGAAATTAGGACATACGAACTTTTGTACGTGCAAAATCAATGTGTGTGTAACTAGTAGCCTGACAGAGGTAAGATGCAAATTAAGAGATGAGCTGGTGCTCGCTACCCGTGCAGACAAAGGGCCACTAATGAGGGTAATGAAGCGGAATCAGAGACCAATGGAGTATGGTAGTTGATAATAGAGAGTTAAAAGATGTAACCTTTTTGAAAATATCTATGAAACAATACCCAAAGGACAGGTAATGTGACCCTTTCTCATTTCTAAACCCCTAATTTACATTTGAGTTTCAAAAATTAAAAAGAAAATACTCACGGCAACACCATTTCTAGAATTGTATTGAATGTTTGTTGTCCAACCATTATAATTCCTAACTGTATGCATAGTTCCATAAGACATCCGCCAGGGTTGCACTGGAACAACAAAATTGAAAACATCATCACAGAAATATCGAGATGAGAACTCAAAATAGTCACATGGACGGGAAGGGGCTTTTTGCAGGCGAGAATTATGTTTCTAGTCAAGGCGTTAGCCGAGACTAGAATTTCATTTGAGCATTGCAAAAGACCGCCGTCACGTCCAAGTAACGTACACTATTTTTTGTCATAATAATCTAAAGAAGAATAATAATTGAGAAATAGAAAACATTACCTGCTTGTGTTGAAGTTACTACATGCATTCTATAAACATAACCTAGTTTACAAATTCCGAATCAGGAATTTTGTGGAAGTTGAAAAACTTCACCTGGATCGCTGAAGGTGGTTTTTTGTAGCAGTTTTGCTGTTCCTATTATTTCGTAACTAGGAAACATACTCGACTGTAAAGAAAACATATGGGCCATATGAATAAAGTTGAGCATTTGCTTCATTTTCTATGAATAAACGTGAGCAAAACCTTTTGCTCATGCTCATTAAAAAAATAGTTTGAGCATTTGCTCAAAAGTAAAAGCTTATACTCAAAATTGTTTGAATAAACTAGAGCATTTGCTCGACTTTTGAAGCAAATGCTTCAAAAAAGGTGAGTCTAGTCTAGAGCAGCTTATCACCTTTTGCTCATAGAAAAATAGTTCAACTAGTTCGTATGAGGAAGAGGAAACTATACCAGATACGATCACAACCAATAGTTGAGAACTATAAAACTCTTTTTAGATTCAACCATGATATATATCATCATTATTCCTACAAAAGAATAAATACAAAAGATAGCTACCTGATATAAAGATAGCCATCACAAAATAGGAAATAGGCATTTAAGAAGATGAGAGTGTAGACGATTATAAGAAAGTTATTGATATTATAAGAATATGCTGAAGATTATTATAGAGATGACATTTTTTAACGCTATTATTTCAAAATTCTAAACTCAACTAACCAAAAAATATTCATAAATAGAAAACAGAGCAGACGACGCAAACACAAGCGGTGCCCCCTGTTTGCATATTTAGCGCTTCCTTGAGCTATAAAAACAAAGTAAAGCTACAAAAGCGAACCAGATGATAAAGAATATTTAAAATACGTGAGCATTTGCTCCAGAGTTCAAGATCATGAGGTAAGAGTATAAGGTAAAGCTTATTCATATAAAAATGAGCAAATGCTTTTGCTTCTACCTTTTGCTCATGAGCAAAACCTTATGCTCCATGCTCTTGCTCAAGAGCATTTGCTCTGGTTTTATTCATATGGGCCATGGTTTCATTACAGTAGAGTATGCTGTAATGAGAATCATATGTTTATTTTTGCTGCAAACAACTGTTTACCGGCTTGATTTCATGAATGGAAAACAGCTGAGATTGAATGACTATGAGAAAAATACATTTATATGGTATGATAGTAGTATGAATATGAAGTAGATTCAAGATCCTTTATTTGCCAGAATATTTTACAAAATGCATAAGCACGTCATATAACATGACAATAAGTAGTCCTTCATCTTACCTAATAATAGGTTTTAAGGAGAATCGATTCCCCACGAACATTCTTTTCAAGGACAGTAAAGTACTGAGTGTAAGACAACTCTACATCCAGGCTATCATCACGCGAATGAGGAGAACAACAAACACATAAGACTGGCAGATCATAACCATCAAACACGGCAGAGAAACACGAATCTAATAGTAGCAAGGATGAACACTACATTTGGGGAGAGAAAATACATATGTTTGGGACCAAAAATTTACAATTCAATACCAAGTAACAATAGGAAAGAATTCAATAGACACAAGTTTAAGAAAAAATTATTTCCCTGGTTAGTTAAAAATTGTGAAAATTTAGTTAGACTGTAAATATTGAAACCATTTATTCTTCATTCTTTTCCTTTACTAGTTTTTCAGTTTTTTTTAAATTAACTTTCTAATTATTATCCTTAATAGAACATTAATATCTATCTACTAATTTCATTTTTGTACGTATTATAAATTTGTAATAATTAAAAACCTTTAATCCTATATCACTGAATGAATTTTGTAAATAGTAATTTAACATGCAACAAGCAACTAATAACTTTTACCCCAATACATATAATTTATAGTGGAGTGTATATTTATTCATTGAATTGAAATTGAAATTATCTTTATTCTTCTTCTTAGAAGTACAACCAATACACAATATACATATACAAAACTTGAAGAAGGTTCCTCACATGGGCAAAGCCTGTGAGGAACCTTCTTCAAGTTTTGTATAAGTATATTGTCTATTGTTTGTAGGAACGAGTTCTCTACATTTACATATACTTAAATATACAATGATACAATACAATTGAAAACAAAACGATTTCATCCAATAATAAGCATTAAACAATAACATATTATCAAAACAAAAGAATCTATGCCTATTAAGAAATTATTCAATGCGAATAATGCATTGTTTTAATTGAATTAAAACTTCATTGTTCTAATTGTATTAAATTTTATAATTCTAATTTCTATTGTAATTGTTTTTGATTTGATTTACAATTTCAAGATTCCTTTTATCGCCATCAAACCAATAGACTTTAATAACCATCAAATTATTTAAAATGAGAAAAATAGCAATAGTTAAGCAGTGTGCACACATAGACATAAGTACCTTCCACTAGCTGCTGTGGGAACCTGGAATTGGAAATGACATGTACATTGATTTGAGTTTTGGACATTTGCAATTCCGTGTTCCCACCGCAGCTAGTGGAAGAAACTATTGTTCTGTGTGAAAACTATTGTTCTGCTTGGGGAAAAACTGTAAGTTGAGGCTAAAATTTCTTTGAAGAAAATTCAACTGAAAAATGAAATCTTTAAACTAATGGAACTGAATCAAGACTCATTAGAGATGATAAAAATTTGGAAGCTATAAATTTCAAATTAAATGTGCAATTCTTTAGCTACGATTCTACCTGCACGGCTGCTATTAGCTGCTATATATTATAAATCGATATAATATAAAAACTATAAATCTCAATACAATAATTTAAAAGGGTACTGAGATTTATATTTTTATTTATATTAAAAGTAGCCCTGAAGAAAAAAGATAATATATAAACTGTACAGTAATAGACTACAGCCGTCGAGCGACTAGAATCGTAAAGTCGACGCTAAGGAATTCCACCAGCAAACAAATACTTTCAAAAAATATGTTTGATGCTTTTGAATTTTGTTAATAACTACCAGGAGAAATTTTTACTCACAACCTAAACATGTTATCTTTAAACTATAGAAAAACAAAAGAAATTAGCTTCAGGTCAGCCGAGAGAGCACCTTTAAGAATAAAAAACCAAGAAATTGAATGTGTTGAAAATATCAAGGTGTTGGGTGTAGTTATCGATGACGGACTGTCCTGGAGGCCTCACATAGACCATCTGCGAAAGAAACTAAACTCTGCTGTTTTTGTGATTCGGAGCGTAAAACCTTTGTTAAATATTAAGAATTTGAAAAGCGTCTACTATGCACTGTTTCATTCCCTTCTGTCATACGGAGTCGCGTTTTGGGGAAACTCAACAGAATCAATTCAAATATTCCGAGTCCAAAAATGGGCCATTAGAGTTATGGCAGGTGAGACAGTGAGAACAAGCTGCCGATCTTACTTCAAAGAGCTTGAAATCCTTCCTCTCCCCAGCCTTTTCATTCTTGAATGTATTTGCTTGATAAAGAAGAATGAGAACGATTTGAATAGAGGATCTATGGTTCATTTCTATGAAACAAGGAGACGTCATCATCTTAGAGATGAACATCATCGAACAACCCTTTTTGCTAGAGGTGCTAAGAGTTTAGGTATCAACCTTTTTAATGCATTGCCTGACCATCTTAAAAATCTGGAATTTGGAAAATTTACAAATGAGTTGAAGAAAGAGCTACTTAAATTTTTGTTTTTATTCCGTAAACGAGTTTAATGAGTATTTCTCCTGCAATTGAGTGACTCTTTTACGAACTATATTGACATTAGAATTCAAATCGACAAATCCTTAATACCTCTTTAAAAGGAGGTCATGGGAAGCTTTAAAAAATATCAAATATCAAAAAATATCAAATATGCAACAACTGTTTCACTATGACATTTAAGTTTTGTAGTTATTCATGTACATTAGGTTTCAACTAGTAAGAAGAACATGGAGTTATTCAATTTGATCTACCGTACCTCTTCCTGTCTGAATCCAAAAATCCTGTTATATTTTTTCGGATATCCGACAAATTTTCCCCTTCAAGAATGCAATGTACATTATGCTTGAATAGTAGTTGACGAATTGAAACAGGTAGATTTTCACAGTCAGGGAGTCATCGAATTCTGTTTGAGTCCTTAGCAATTCCAGTTCTGTTAAGTAGACAGCCAACTTATCATAAACCTGAAAAATTCGCACTAATTAGTAGGAAAAAACAACCGAGAAACAGCAATGTAACATGAAAATAACAGTAGATGTTATAATAATGTACGCTATAACAGTAGATGTTATAATAATGTACGCTAATTTAGAATGTGAAAAATTTTATGACATGAAAATGATTGGTCATATGATGACCAATGATTCATTAAATTATTATTCATGTATTATAGCTATATTTGATAATAAATCATTTTAATAATACTATTATTATGGCTTTTATTGGTAGAGAGACCCTGACGAAAGTTCTTCCTCGCCTGATTATATAAATTAAGCCGTCAATGGGCCTCACGACTGTTATACACCGTGATTCCAAAAGAATACCACAACTTTGAAAATTGATAACTCTGCAAAGAATAAACGGAGAGTAAAGCACTTTCTGTCATCGATTTGAGGAAGCTCTGAAGTTTTTTTAGTTCCTTATTTAGTCCCATTGGCACTCATCTGTCCGTACCTATTTGAATGAAAACTATCCGAGGCAATGGATCGGCTGCTAAGCAGCTCGAGACAGAGCACTTCATCACTGGCCTCCAAGAAGCCCTGAGCTCACCCCCTCCGTTTTTTTTCTGTGGGGGTACGTTAAAGATAAAGTGTATCGACCTGCTCTACCAGCTAACATTGAGGAGCTCAAACAAGAAATAACAGCAGCTATACAAACTGTTACGCGCGATATGCTACTGAGGGTGTGCAACGAGTTCGAGTATCGCATTGATATCACTCGAGTGTCTGGAGGGGGTCACATTGAACATTTGTGAACTTGTTTTCTAGTGGGAAAAAACTTATTTAAATACTCTTCATTTTGATTTAAAACCCAAATTTCTATTATGTTTCCTTGATTAAATACAGATTTTCAAAGTTGTGGTATTCTTTTTGAATCACAGGGTATTATATCAGCCGGAACCCTCAATGTAGCGTGCCCATCCGATAACATGAGAGTGACTTGGCTGAAAACTTTTGTTCATATCCAGGTTTGAACCTGGGACCTCTAGCCTTCTACACAAGCACTATATCCATTAGATCATGGAGCACTCCATGATAATTAAATAAATCATTTTTATTAATGGAGACAAAAGTAGACATCCATTTGCCTCTTCCACACAACACAATAATTTTCAACGCTCAAAAATGATCGTGATATTTTCAGATGGTGGCAACAAACATTATTCAAAACTCAGAATTCTGATCCGATCATAAGTTCGCAAACATCTATAAAATTCACAAAATTTACAATATACCAATAATATCAAAACGGTAGTAATTTAATTCTATCCTTTCAAACACAGAACATAATAATTATTAAACGAAAATCCTAATTGAATGCTGTAAATCACCCCGAAGACTTCTGCTACTGCAAATATTGACAACAGGGTGAACAGCTAGATGGAAATTCGATAAGCGCTACTATTCAAAAATTATTTGTCAGCTCCTAATTGCCGGTCAGGAATACTTACCCTTACACCAAACTATCCAGAGATTGTCAGTTTGGTGTAAGGGTAAGCATTCCTGACCGGCAATTAGGAGGTACTGGGTTCGATTCCCGGGCTGACAAATAGTTTTTGTACAGAAGCGATCATCGAATGTCCATCTAGCTGTTTACCCTGTTGTCAATATTTGCAGTAGCAGAAGTCTTCGGGGTGATTTACATCATTCAATTGGGATTTTCGTTTAATAATAATTATTTATTAATTAGCATTTGAACAAATGCAACTTCCAATTTATTTCCATCTGTACACTGAAAATAATTTCAGAGGTGGATTTAGTGATGGAAGGGCTGCGCCCCAAAAGTTCTAATGGACGAGCCGCCACTAAAACTAGTTACATTCATTTAATTCTCTATTATGATTGATTTATTTATCAGATTTTAGAACGAGCTGATTTACAGAGTAATCGAAAATAAGTTGAAGTGTAGAATAAAATCCACAGATCGCATGAAAAATTAATTAGATGATGGAAAGGAAAACCTTCTTACGTAGTTCAATGCCATGATGAATACCAAGTTGAGTATAGCAGCCGAAGTAGGAACTAGGAAAAGGGTGTGGGTCGTAGTCCAATCACTATCTCCAACCCATTCCAATGAGGCCAGCACCGTCTTCACGGACATTCTGTATAAGATCACACCAAATACCGTTGCAATGGCCAGAATGATCTGTAAGCAAGGATAAACAAATACTAAATCAGTATCCAGTGATAAAAACTAAATCCTGGGGCCCGCTTAATAAAAGTCACAAGTTATATATTTATTGATAGATTTCAGTCAGACTTGTTACTTTTTCTGTTTTTCTAGCAAAAGTCAACTGTCTTTTTATATATAGTTAATGTAAAAATATCAATATCACCTGATATTTTTTATAATATTCGGTTATTTTTGTTATAACCGGTTATCACTAGTGAAAAGCGCCAAGAATTTTCACAATATTTGATAGTTCGGGAAGTAATGCTTTTCCATTTGCTGACATTTCATTTGGAATTGATTCTTGAACAGATGATTGAAGGCTGGGGAATATTTAATCGGGCAACGCCTGTTGCTCTCGACCAATCATATCTATATTATGATTTGTGTTTGTATTGATGAATAAATGACCACACTCAGCATATTTTTAAATATATGAATAAAACCTGCACAACAGAAAGGGATAAAAAAATGTATACATTCTTCGACAGTGAATATCTTGGTAACCACTGGCAGCTGTTACAGTTTTTATGCGGACTACTCATGTCACATTGCCTGTTGACGAGACATGAAACTACAATACTAATACCAAGTAAAAGCCCAATTCACACAGGACGGACGTCGGACGTGACGCGGGCGGTCACTTTCTTGCCCACACCACTTCTCTTTGCTATATCTCGTGGCTTACAAGAACGGACTTGCCACTTCCTCGCCACTTGTTTGTTATGAGAACCGACAAGAAACTGTTGAATGGAATAGAATCGAATTGAAATGCCACAGTCACGTTCGTCTGGTGTTCATTGCATAAGCCACGCCTCCAACACGTCCGTGCCATGCCCGCGCCACGTCTATGCATGACGTCAGTTCGGTGTGAATTGGGCCCTACTTCAAATCAAATTTTATTCAATGACATCACTTACAAAACAAATTCCGTTACACAGTTAATATTACAGATCATTGAGTACAATATTGTTCACTTAAGAAAATTCTTGAAATGCATACAACTTGGTATTGCAGTTCCATGTCTCGTCAACAGGCAGTGTGGCATGAGTATTCCGCACGCAAACTGTTACAGCTGCCAGTGTGTTGCCAACATATTCAATGTTAAAGAGTGCACACAATTTTTGGACCCAACTTTATATGGTCGCCAATCTATGTTTATGTAAAAATCGCAAGCCCAACTTTATATGGTCGCCAATCTATGTTTATGTAAAAATCGCAAGCAATTTGGTACAGTATGAAGCTCGCAGTGACTGTCATAAGTTTTTTGAATCTTCTATGAATATAATAATTATTATTTTATGCAGAATATTATAACTTACCAAAAGCAAAACAACAGAAAAGCTAAGCAATGTTGCAGGTACTCTAACGGTCCAGAATGGAGCATAGGGCTCTTTAACACCGGTAATCACGTTCACTCGATATTTTTTCGCTCCAGACAGCCTGGTTAGAAACTGAGGTCTTGGATGTTCCGCTTGCAATGTGAATCCGGTCAGACCCCAGCGGTGAGCTATCGATGCACTGTACCGTTTCCATAGCTCTAGGAACAGTGTGGCTGCCAAAGAAAAAATAACTTCAATGATGCAAGAAATCAATAGTTTAATTTTACTAACTCTGTCAATGTTCGGCTTCCTACTTTTCAAAGGAAAAGAAACTTTTAAAGGAAAATAAAATGTTTGACAATTGTTTCCAGCTTTGTATGAGATTACTAGAAAACTCCTACCATAGAGTTGAGATCGTGGATGATTGGTTCCCTCCGTAGCTATTGTTCTAAAACTGTAGGACTTGCCAGCTTTCAAGCTATTACTTGTTTTATCCACACCCAAGTTCAAAAGTTGGACTTAATATTGAAGCATAGATCAACGTGGTCTCCTAGCATAACAGGCTCAACGGACACCTCAAACAAATCATGATACAGGTCATTTGCTACATTGTCTAAACAAGGGTTCAACCTTGTTCACTCAAAGTTACTTAAATACAGGTTATAAGATTTGAGAAAGTTCACCAACTCAGTTCTTTTAAAATCAAGAGATAATATTTATTCATATATTTACAATGGCATTTATCTACAAGCATCGGTGATTATTAGTAAATGAATGATAATACAAGTGTTTCTATTCATGATAATTTCAAACAAGGCAGAGAAACACGCATTCAATAGTACCAAGGATGAACACTACATTTGGGCAAATAAACTACATATTTCAATAGCAGAATTCAATAGACACAGGTTCAAGAAAAGTTTATTTTCCTGGTTGGTTGATATTGGGGTGGAAAATTGTGAAAATTTAGTTAGACTGTAAATATTGAAACTATTTATTCTTCATTCTTCTCTTTACTGTTTTTCATTTTTCTAAAATAACATTTCTTATTATTATCCTTAGTACAATATTAATATTTATCTACTAATTTCATAATTTTGTTTGTATTATAAATTTTTACTAATTTTATTATAAAAAACTTCAATCCTATATCAGTGAATGAAGTTTGTAAATAGTAATTATAACACGCAATAAGCAACTAATTACTTATACCCCAACACATATAATTTATAGTGGGGTGTATATTTATTCATTGAAGTTATCATTTATACATTGTTGAAAAATCGCTGATTTATGTAGTTACATTACAATACTATATTATCAATATTCTAATGTTCCATTCAATCTTCATTGTAATTAATAAGTTTTCATAATATGCGAAATTTGTTGCATAATTAGCTGTTGTACTGTAATTTATTGTAGATTCGTGTATAGACCAGAATGTATTGTGACTTACTTGAATAAATAAATTTTGAATTTTGAATTTAATGAATGGACCAATGGAGGGAAGAGATTATGAGTAGAGATGAAATTGAAGTTAGAAGTGATGAAACTTGAATTAACTGTTGAATCTATGTTCACATTATAATCACCTCCTGTTATAAGATAATGATCCTGATAATATAATAAATTAGTCTATTTAAAGCATTAAGAAAGAGAACTAAATCACCCTTTGGTGATCTATGACAATTATCTTCAATTTATTATTTCTGACAGCAAAAAAACACATGGTTAATTTCATCTGTATAAGCAGAGACATCGATTACTTCAAAGTTATTAACACTGAAATAAAAAATCTGGTGTGGTACACTCACACAACTTTCCTTGCTCATTGAACTGGGAGCCTCATTCTTAAACGATAATAATTTAGAGAAATAACATAATGACGATTGGCGGCAACATAATTATTTGAAACTACGATCAGACTACTGTATATGTGTGTATATAATTTTTTTTTCAGAGTACTTTTTCCTTTGTGTAAATTGTGAAATCCGATGATTATTTAAAAGTCGTCAAAACAGCTGTTCTACAGATGAAATATCTCGACTATGTGTTATTTTTATAGACTGCTCTACCTACCTACCTCATGCACGAGAAGGAGGTTACAAAGTCCATTTCTCAAGGATGGGGTGAACCCCCATTAGTTTCCCAGAAAGGAGACTCATGCCAGTTGATGGAGCTGATAAATAACTATACAGAGTATGAATTTGAAATAAATCAGTCGAGTAATTTTTGAGAAAATCGTGAAAAACATGGTTTTTCAGTAATTACTTTCATTTTTCTCGAGAATATTACGCAGCTCCTGCAATTTTCCTAGAAATGAGACTCATGTCAGTTGATAGGGCTTATAAATAGCTATCCATGGTATGAATTTGAAGAGAATCGTTAGAGCCGTTTTCGAGAAAACCGTGAAAAACATGTTTTTTTAGTAATTATCCGCCATTTTTTCCGCCATCTTGAATTGAATTTTATTGAATTTCTTATTGTCAGGTCCTCATGGTATAAGGACCTTAAGTTTAAAATTTCAAGTCAATCGGTTAATTAGGAATGGAGTTATCGTGTTCACAGACATACACACATACACACACACACACACACACACACACACACACACACACACACAGACCAACACCCAAAAATCATGTTTTTGGACTCAGGGGACCTTGAAACGTATAGAAAACTTGAAATTGGGGTACCTTAATTTTTTTGGAAAGCAATACTTTCCTTACCTATGGTAGTAGGGCAAGGAAAGTAAAAACCACACCACCATTCATAAAATTGTGAGCATCTTCAAGCTTCACGTTGATAATGTAGTCTACTTCATTTAATGACGAGGTCTATTGAGAGATCAATTTTATTCAGACTCATAGTGACCTCTTAAAGCTGGATTCGCACACAGCAGTGACAGTGAAAATATAATTCCTAAGAGCTATAATCAGACAATTCTCACTCAGCCCGGCCGAGTGAGTATAAATACTATCATTAGAACTTGTGGGAATTATATTTTCACTGTCACTGCTGTGTGCGAATCCAGTTTAATCTGGTCTTATCTTCAACAAGTGGAGTTCTATGCAGATATAGAAACGTTCACGATCACAAATCTGAATAACATTTATTTAAATTGAATTATCTTTACATGATTTGCAGTAATCTTTGTTATAAAGGTTGTAGCGTACGCACTTGATTCAAGAATGTTTGAATAGTGAATGATATTTCTAATAAACATTAATTTTTGTCTCAACCAAAGGTAAAGCTAGGTTCACGGCAGACATGAATAGCTTTTGAAACTCATGATTTTGATCTACCACATTTTTCAGAACATGAACAGTTACCCAATTTAGTTCTTGGCATTTTATTCAAGCATAGCAAAAATTTGATCTTTGTATATTTGACTTCATTTATTTCTCTGATTTTTATAATATTATTATCTATATTGATGATGAATATTTATTTATTAAAGCAAGTATTCTACTGATAGTTGATTTCATATTGATATGATTATTTGAGATTCATTATTCAAGTTTTACACTGAGGAATGTGGGAGCTTCAAATAATTTATTGATAGACGATGATGATGTTGAAAGAACAATAAGGAGGAGATGAACAAGAAGAAAAAACGAGGAAAATGTGTAGAGGAGGAAGATGAGGAAGGGTGAGGAGAGGAATAATAGTAATATATAATATCACAATTATTGATCAAACAACTATAAATGAGAATGACTGTAGTCATTCCATTCACAAGGAAAAAGAACCTGGAGTCTCTCTCCAGGCTGAAACTTGGATTAACACGACTTGAAGTATCAAGTAGACAAATACCTAGGGCTGACCATTGGCTCTAAGCTGACTTGGAAAAATCATTTAAACAATACACTACATGAAGCAAAATGGGCGCTTATGACGTCCAGGAGATTTGCAAGCTCCATGTGGGGGATAAAGCCTCACATAGCTCTGTGGCTGTACAAGGCAGTAATAAGGCGTCAGGTAACTTATGGATCACTAGTCTGATGGACATTTACAGCCACAGCCAAACTCACAAGTCTACAAAGGATGGGCACACTTCTAGTCACTGCAGCTTTCAGGAGCAGCCCGTCAGCAACTCTTGAAGTTGCTCTTGGCTTACTGCCATTGAACATTTTTATTATGGCAGAGGCACGGAAATCAGCCTATCGACTGAAAGTTGCAGGCCAATGGAGAGAAGGCCTGTCTGGAACAGGCCACTGCACAATCGCCAAAGCTGTTGCTCACAGTCCTGTGCTTGAGATGACGTCAGATGTCATGAGCACGGAGTTGGTTTTTACTAAACCTTTCTCTGTTAAATTATGCTCTAGAGAGAGGAGTGGAAGTCTGAGGAAGGGCCCTATCCCAAAAGAGGCAGCCTTGTCTGGTACACAGACGGTTCTCTCATTGAAGGGAAATCTGGCTACGGGGTACAGTACAGTGATTCACCTAGAACACAAGTCTATGCAAGTCTGGGACAACACTGCACCATCTTTCTGGCAGAGATTTGGGGCATCATGGCTTGTGCCAACATAGGCATTGCCAGGCGCTACTGCAATAAGCATATAGTAATCCTGTCAGACTGTCAGGCAGCCCTCAAGGCTCTTGACTCCAATGAAATCAAGTCCAAATTGGTGTGGGAGTGCCACAAAACGCTCAGCAGGCTTGCAACGCTCAACTCTGTGCATCTTGGTTGGGTACCTGGCCATGTAGGCATAGGAGGTAATGAGCGTGCAGATGAGCTTGCTAAGCGGGGTTCCAGTATGCCATTCTTTGGTCCAAAGCCGGGCTGTGGCATAAGTAAACAACTGCCTTCCACACAATAAATAAATGGTCCAGGGACTTACACCACCAGCAATGGCAGGGTCACCCTGGTCAAGCACTTGGCAAAAGACTGCTGGCAGACGCAAGCCCTCGCTTCACCAGGTGGCTGGTGAGTCTGGGTAGAGGTCAGGTCAAGCAGGTGATTGCCCTGATAACTGGACATGACCACTTCAGAAACATCTTGCGAAAGGCTTGGGGCTAGAAGAAGGGCTTTGTTTGGCTGCAAGCTACCAGGTGAGGAATGGGATGTTAGTATAGGGAAAAAACTCCTGGACCTTGTAAAGGACACAAGAATTGGTTTGCCTAACTAACATACTTGTGACACACAATAAGCTTCGGTTGACGTGTGAGGTACTTTGAACCTTTGGATAATTGAATCCCTCCCTTCAAAACATTAACATTAATCAATTCTTGGCATTTTATTCAAGCATTCAGAAATATCGATTTTTTTTATAAGGGTCAATCTGAAATTGAGTGGAAATTTGTATCCAGAGAAACAAAACCCTCAAAGTATGTTAATAAGTAAACATACAATTTTGATTATTATAAATTTGTTAAAACTACATAATTTTATTGAATTCTAAGTCACCTCCATGGAGATTTAGTCACCTCCATGGAGATTTAGTCACCTCCATGGAATGGGTTATCCATGGAGGTGACATCCATGGAGGTGACATTTCCTCATAGTTCATTCCAGAGAAACATAACCCTCAAAGTATGTTAATAAGTTGAACATGGAATGGTGTGCTTGCAATTTATATTGTAGTTCTGATTTTTTAATATATTATTTGGGTACATAAGACAAGTCCAGAACCAATTTCTTCATGCAAAATTTCCTTGTGCTAGATACAGAGTGGCCCAAAAACCTCGTATTTTCGGCTCATTTTCCAGTTTTCAGCTATTTCTGCCAAATCTTGTAATCGGACAGAAAAATTTGCTCTAGCCTTTTTTCTAGATTATGAAATTCTGAATAAAATTAGATCATTCGGAACTATCTATCTTCAATGAGAACTATCTATCTTCTATCTAAGTTATGATTTTTCAAAAATGAGTGAAATTTGAAGAAAAATTCAATTTTGATGAATTTTAGTTTTTGATAAACAATATCTTCCGATTGTTACCATGTAGATGTATAATTCAAAATCCCTCTGAGCGTATTTTTGTGCTCTACAATCTGAGATCAGGTAGAGCGCTCTATCTCATATAGATTTCCAGGTACACCTGACAACAATGCTCCTTGTATTGTGAAAAACACCTAATTTCCAGCTTCAACCATCATCACCAACTACAGGTGTTTTTCACCTGGGAGTATGAACATATGGGAGGAGATGAACAAGAAGGAAAACAAGGAAAATGTGTAGAAGAGGGAGACGAGGAAGGATGAGGAAAAGAATGTAATGTATAGTTGAAGTGTTTGTCTTTTTGTGGAAATAAATTTGAATTTGAATAGATGAAAGGTGATAATAATATCACAACTATTGATCAAACAACTATAAGTGACAATAGATCTTACTTACCCCAAAACGACATGAATATTGCAAAAACAACGGTAACTGGATTATCGAATAAATATGTTATCCTCGCATAAGTACATGTTTCAGCCAATATCCAATAATCGCAAGTCACATCACACAATGGACACATTATTATTTGTTTCGTGGTATTACAAATATCGGTACTGAAAATGAAAGTTTTTGATTATTTTATCCAAGAAAATATAAGATACAGTTAATATAACAGCCAAGATGATTAATGCCAAGATCATGAACTAAAAAAATACAACGCATTTTGAATACATTAGGCTACATTGAATTTATTTATTTAAATAAATGCTTATTTATTTATACATTGATAGATACAATATAATTCTCAACTATGAATGATTGGGAAAGGAACAACAGGCTTAAAGCCCAAAACTGTTCCTTTCCCAAATTTAGATAGAAATTGACCAAAAATAGGTTATAAAAAAAGAAATTGTCCAAAAATAGGTTACACTTCATGATTTTTTGTCCAATTTTGAGTCCAAAATAACTAGGAATTTAGAGTTTAGAAAAGTTGGAAACCAAATTAAATAAGAATACTCCACTAAATCATCATTCATCAACTGAAAAATACTGTATTAATAATTGAAAATTTTAAAACTTGAAAAGAAACTCAAACTTACTCCTAAAACAACAGCTGTTGATTGAACATTGAAATATTGATGGAAACTTTATCAAGATTGCTATTTTTTATTGAATAAAAGGTTTCAAGTTGTTGCTACCACTTGTTTATTGAAGCAAAGGAAAAATACTTTCGTTACTACGTCATCAATCTCCAGTCAACATTGCTAGAAATACTATAGACTTGCATGGAAAATTATAAAGGTGTAACAAACTACACCCGAAGTTAATAATGGACAAATTATTATTTGTTTCGTGGTATTACAAATATCGTTACTTAAAATACAAGTTTATTATTTTTTTTCCAAGAAAATATAAGATGCTGTTAAATAACTACCAAGATCATGGACTAAACTACACCTGAAGTTAACTAAACTTAACTAAAGTTAAGAATACTGGAAAGGTATAATAATTGGACAAAGGGCTCGTGGAAGACCCCGGCTACAATGTCTCAAGCAAGTTACCAAATATCTAGGGATCCAGAGCTACATCCAACTGAAAAGTACAGCTCTGGACAGAAAACGATGGAAAACTGCCTACCAATCGAATGATTGAAGCTGAAGAATAAGAACAAACTACACTATAGTCCGAGAGATATTAATTTTTACACAGCTTTCTCTGGAAGACAGGGAGGCCCGATGCTCTTTCCTTCACTAATCACTGCCACTACCTAACAGCATTCTGCCTACTTTTGTGTCAGCATGTAATTGTGCGCAGCATGCTTACTCCTCCCCACCACTCTGTCCATGCTACAAACTGTGCAACCAGAAATCGGTTTCCCCTCTTTATGTTAGAAGTAAAGCATATGTAACATGTATATCTAATACAATCACAGCTATTCAGGAAGTCATCATAGTATATATAATATATATATATATATATATATATATATATATATATATATATATATATATATATAACAGTGGTTGTAAAGAGCTGAGGTGGATTATTTGTTTTTTATGCTCAGTTTGTGTTCCTCTATACTGGCTGACCTATCCTGGCTTTGTTCGACCTACATACATCTTGTCACAATTCAGGCATGGGATGCAGTAAACGCCTTGATTTTCTAGCTCTAATCTCTGAACAGGTTTCTTTAGGAATTTTGAAATAGTTTGGAAAGGTTTGTAGACTGGTTTGATTTGAAATCTAGAGCTAGAAAATCTAGAGCTTTTGAGAGCTAGAAAATCAAGGCGTTTACAGCATCCCCTGCCTGAATTATGACAAGATGTATGTAGGTCAAACAAATAGAAGAATATCAACCAGGATAGAGGAACACAAATTGAACATAAAAAACAAACAATCCACCTCAGCTCTTTACAACCACGAAAAGAACACAGGGCACAAAATAAACTTAAAAAATTATAAACAAATAGCCAACATTCAAGATTTTCGGGTTAGGATTGTACAAGAGGCTCTGGAAATAGAGAAACAAGGTAGCCTTAACAAAAGGGATGACAGTACAAATATCTCTTCTCTTTGGAAAATCATTCTAAACACATCTCAAAAGCCAGACACTTCTCCGGGAATTCCATTCACCCAACAGCGCCAGGCCGAGCATGTGGAAGAGGGAGAGGGGAGGAGGTACTCCCTTCGACCACGAGGAAGAATTTTGAAGCACAGGCAGGAGTCAGTGTAGCATTAACTGCGCTCCGAAGATGTCATTGGAGCCACTGACAAGCCTCTTCTCCAGCAGCATGAACTTCAGTCAACTCTCCATGATAAGGATTAAGTATTTAATATGTTAAATACTAGTAGACTCAAGTAAATTCTGGAGCCAGTGACAAGCCTCTCCTCCAGCAGCATAAAATTCAGTCAGCCCTCCATGATAAGAGTATTGTGGACTCAGATATCAGGTGATTCATTGATTGAATTTGACCACATTGGCACAGAGGATCAGAGGTGTATCCCCATGCTGTCATCAGCTCAGCACACCTTCCTACCTGCGTCCTGAACCGGTCAAGGCCACACCACTCTCTACGTCTCAGCTGGGTGCCAGGGACAATATTATATAGGTAATATAATATTTTCACTTTGATTTGAGTTTAAAAAACTAGCAGTTACTCCTGACGAAAGATGTATAGTTTCAAAATATAAGTAGGAGAAGTATAATGAAAGCTTATATATTTAGTTTTAATGAATTGGGTAAAAATTGATACACGAGTGGAATAGAAGAATTCTTCAAGATAAAAATACACAAGAAGTAAGATTATTAATTATTCAATATACTATAGAAAAGGCAGGATAAAAAGATAGAAAAGCAAGGATAGAAAGGCAAGATAAAAATACACAAGAAGTAAGATGATTAATTATTCAATATACTATAGAAAAGGCAGAAATCCATTCATAGCTACCTGAGTGTATCGTTGTGCACTGTGAATATGCCATATAAGAAACATACGAGTCCCACAATTGATGCTGGTATGAGCATATGCGTGTAGAATCCAAGCCAAGCAAAATATAATCCATATTTTACACCAAAGTACTCTTTAATTTGATCGATTGGCTGGTGCTTGATCCATTTACTCATTTGAGCCCACTCAAGGTATAAGAGATTCCTCAGAGAGCCTGGTATTTTGTTATCACCCTGTAAATGAAAAAGCATAAAATAAAACTAAAATGGCTTTGGTTGGCGGGGAGACCCTTGCAGTAATGTCCAAACTCGTCTGAATATATCATTTAAGCTTCAATGGGACTGTAATACTTCAGACGGGACCGACAGTTTAACATGCCCATCCGATAACAGTATTGAGAAATCTCATTAATGATTCATTCCTATAAATAAGACTCAAGTTAATATATTATATTCATTCCTATAAAATAATATTAAATCCTATAATTCTATCTTTTCAGTGCAACAACTGTCGTTCAGTGTTATATGAATACTTGGCATTCTCGTTTGATATTGTAATACCAGTTTATTATACTCTCTATATATAATTATATACTCTAATATGTCGGAGACAGTATTCATTGGAACTCCATGCAATACTTGGAAGAACAGCATTACAGGAATTTAATTTCATGTATTCACTGGATGATGAATAGTTATTATTGACGGTTCAAGTATAGACAGTTTCTTATAAGTTATAGTTCTGGGGTAACCAAACACCTTTTTAAAAAGAAAAACTTTATTTTCAAACACATAATTATAAAATATATATCGAATAAGAGAGAAGTGCTCTCGGTGGAGTTTGGCAGTAGACTGACTAAAAGTACTATGATCGAGCATTACAATGGAATACAGCGTCAGCAATAATATTAGGTGTTACCAGATGTAACTATAGATTTAAACTATTCCATCACATTACAGTTGTGTTGTGAGTGATGTTGTGGTACTTTTCCATAATGATAACACAAATTTAAATTGTCAACCACTTTTTAAAAAGTATTCATTTGGTAAAAAAAACAATTGTATTGTTTTGTAAAGTGTTGACAATTTAAATTTGTGTTTTCATTATTCCATCACAATTTAATCTAGTCCATTTTTATTCATATTTATTAACTGTCTGTGATTTTGTAACTATTCAATGTTTGGAATGTTGTTGAATTTTTACTATTGTATTACTCTTGACGATCTCAAGAGCCATCTGTAATAAAATGATTTGTTCAATTTGATTCGATTCTACAAACAGTACAGAATTTTTTAAAATTTTACATGTGAATAATGTTAACTTCTCATATCCATGTATATAATCGATTCTACAATTGTGAACGCTTGGACCAATTGAAAAATATTGATTCCTGATGTATTCTTCAGGAAAAATATTGTACTAATGTGTCTGGTGTGTATTACAGACTACAGATACTACAAGAAGACTACAGTCTATTTTATATACACGGGGTTCCAAAAAAATACATAGGCCTACATTCTTTGACAGTAAATATCTTGGTAGCGCACTGACAGACCGTTTTAGACCGTCTTACTCAGCGAAGTCTTTTGAATAACGTATTTCCCATTTTCGAACAATCTGTTCATTTTAAACCAGCGTAGCATCGCCAATGCTGCCGTTTCCAACGTAGCCATCGCTCCTTATCTCGGACAGCGCATGCGCTTGAGCTTAACAATGACACTCGACCACAGCTTAAACTGTGATGAATGAATGAAAAAAAGATATTTTGTTGTGAACTGTTCGTAGTTTCAGTATTAATCAGTTACATCGCCCAAAGACGTCGCTCAAGATACGCTATGGCGGTCTGAAAGGGCTCAGGTTTACAGAGGTCTGAAACGCGTTTCAACAATTTCAACGCGATGTACAGAAAAATCCCCATGCTATACTACCTCTTGACAGAACTTCGAACTGCAATACCAAGTAAGAATCACAGCTGTACGTTAAAAATCTGGTGTGGTACACCCACACAACTTTCCTTGCTCATTGAACTTCAAGCCTCATTCTTAAACGAGAATAATTTAAGGGAATAACATAATGACAATTGGCGGCAACATATTTGAAACCACGACTACTGTATAATATGTGTATTAAATAATTGTTTTCAGAGTACTTTTTCCTTTGTGTAATGTGAAATTCGATTATTTTTTAAAAGTCGTCAAAACAGCTCTTCTACAGATGAAATATCTCGACCATGTGTTCTTTTTATAAACTGCTCTACCTACCTACCTCATGCACGAGAAGGAGGTTACAAAGTACATTTCTCAAGGATGGGGTGCACCCCCTATTAGTTTCCCAGGAAGAAGACTCATGCCAGTTTATAGAGCTGATAGATAGCTATAAATAAAGGGTATGAATTTGAAAAAAATCGGTCGTCATTTTTGAGAAAATCGTGAAAAACATGGGTTTTTAGTAATTATCTGTCATTTTTCTCAAGAATATGACGGAGCTCCTGCAATTTTCCCAGAGATGAGACTCATGTCAGTTCATAGGGCTTATCCATGGTATAAATTTGAAGAAAATCGTTAGAGCCGTTTCGAGAAAAACATGGTTTTTTAGTAATCATCCGTCATTTTTCCGCCATCTTGAATTGAATTTTTATTGTCGGATCCTCATGGTACAAGGACCTTAAGTTGAAAATTTCAAGTCAATCGGTTAATTAGGAATGGAGTTATTGTGTTCACAGACACACATACACACACATACACATATACACACAGACCAATACCCAAAAATCATGTTTTTGGACTCAGGGGACCTTGAAACGCATAGAAAACTTGAAATTAGGGTACCTTTTTTTTGGAAAGCAATACTTTCCTTACCTATGGTAATAGGGCAAGGAAAGTAAAAAAGTAAATTCGTATGGCTTTTGTTAGTGGGGACTGGGGAATCCCTTCCGGGAAGGTTCCCCTCGCCTGAATATAGTCCTTAAAAAGGACTTTACAACGTTGAAAATTCATATAAATCTTATTAAACAAGGTACACAGCTGGTTTCGGTGTTGTTTTAAAGGAAAACACTTCAAGTTCTTTTACCTTAAACTAGAGATGTTCTATGTGACTTGCGTTGATTATCCTGCAGACATCCCATCGATAGTCGATTTCTCCCCAGACTCGCACTAGCATTTCAGGTGTAACTTGCTCAACAGCAGCGCAAATCCTTGCTCCAGCTTCAGGTAGAGTGATAAAGGAGATACGTACATCATATATTTTATGAAATCCCCAAGAAAAATCCAGCGGTGTTAGGTCTGGGAAACGAGGGAGCCATGCAATTGGCGCATTACAGCCAATCCACTGATTTGGAAAGCGGTCATTATGAAAATCCCGGACATCAGTCATATAGTGTGGTGGTGCGCCATCTTGCATAAAGGAAACATTTTGTTTTTGGTCATCCTCATCGATCTGTGGTATCAAAAATTTTTGCAACAAATCAAGGTACATCATGCCGTTTTTCAAACCAAAACACACAGCTAGCACGCTCGGGTCCAGTGAAGGGAATCTTTGACGTAACTGCCGCTAGCGCTTGTACGACGCGACCAGACTCTAGCGGATTAGGCGAGTCAAAACTTGAAATGTTTTCCTTCAGAACAACACCAAAACCAGCTCTGTACCTTGTTTAATAAGATTTATATGAATTTTCAAAGTTGTAAAGCACTTTTTGAATCACCCGGTATAATTCAAGCCGTCAATTTGTTCAGCTGTACGTTATTGACGTGACAACGTCTTATAAATTGGTTTGCCGGGTGACACTTCAAGAAACTGCGTTACGTTCCCACGTTATGCGCTCACAATGAGAGTGAATGAGAGCGTTCGTTTCGGTTCACGGTCGTCTGGAAAGAGCACGAATAGGAGCAGTGGCGAGCAACCAGCAGCGACCCGAAGACTTTTTTTTGTTCAGCTTACATTCACTATCAAAGAGTGTATACATTTTTTTGGAACCATCTGCAATAACTGCAGTGTGTACTACTGTGTGTATTTTGTTTAAAAATTGTAATTTTCACTTACATCGTGTAATGGATATGCTGCACTGTAAATATTCTCAGAGATCAGTCTTTCAATGCCGATAGCTGCCACTGAAGATGGATCATCAATGAATCTTTGCCTTTCCAATATGAAATCAACTACTAGTGTGCGAACAGCACCACTGAAGAAGTCTTCACAGTCATCGTCAAATCTGCAAAAATACAATCGAATGAAAAATATTTTAAAATTCTATTTTTTCATTTTCATTCACAATACACCAAAAATATAATGAGAGAAACAATATGCAATAACAGTTACAATGAATATATCACAATAGAAACAAGACAAATTGCTAAAATGATGTGGTGTGCTGGAAAAAGTGGGAAAATACCAACTATGGTTTCTCATTTAATAGGCAGGTAAGGTATAACAGCAAGGTAAAAGATGTGACAGGAAAATGAAAAACGTAGGTATAATAGGCAGAGCTGAGCTATGAATTCACAGTTTTATTTCGGGAGGCTTTATAGCATTTTCATTTAAAATTTCAAGTTTTGGAAACGTTTTCAGCTGGAGATTGCTATCAAACTATTGAGCATTGTACTTTAATGTGAGTTGCATCTTCAAGCACAGTTTTCTCATACATTTATATACAACAGCCTTGATCATTAGGCTATTTAATGAAACTATCAAGTATTACCATGACAAAAACATAGTTGATGAAAAAAGAGCGTCCCTTACAAATGAAACTATAAAACTTTAAGTTGATCGAAATTTAAAATCTTTTAGTTTTCAAACTAACAAGTAAAATTTTCAGTACAAACCAGAAATACGTTTTGTGGATTATAACACATCTGTTTGGAAGTGTGATGACGAATTTTAACAACGATATAAACGGTTAACAATAAACCTGTTATAGGTTTGGACGTTTTAGCTGACCACCAGCTCTACCACAATAAACCAATTGAATCACTATTAAAATCTGGATGAAGATCACTGATAGTAATTAAACATCATGGTTCACTTCGTTAATTTTAAAATAGTACTTTTAACTTACTTGTAAGTCTGGAAGCGTTTCAGGGCGCTGAACCCCATCTTCATCAGGCTGAAGATCCAGACTCACAAGTAGTAAGATAAACCATTGTAACGAGGTGAACCATAAAGTTTAATTAGTTATCAATTGTTCAGGTTAGGATTGAAACCATAGAGGAAATCGATAGTAACATTGACTTCATGTGAATACATTACTGCAAAAGTTCTAATTTTGTTTTTGCACTGCGCCACTCTTAAAATATTTGTTCTGAAGCTTTGGGGTCATCTGGAATTAATACCTCACATAAATTAGAATATTTATTTTTTTATTTATAATTTTTACAAAGTAGCACTGATTGAGAGAGAAAAACTAAGAATAATCCTTGTACTATTTCTCTCCCAAATTTAGATTACATTTTATAAGTCCAAAATAGGGTTATGGTTTAGGTTTCTAAAATTTAGTCCATTTTCACTAAAAAACAACGAAGACTAAGAATACCGTATTTTAAATTTTGACGGTTAAAAACAGAATAAAAAACAAAAATATCACACTCAAATCACCATTAATTGGAACATTTTTGCGTAATTTGACAAAATTTAGAGCCAGAAAATTCACAACATGAATATACTTGCTGACCTGGATTTCTGACCTTGATGGTTAAGAAATTACAGAATATGCTAATATTTTACAGTTCGTCAGGTTTTAACGTAGTGGGATTCACTAAAAAAAAGTTTAGCATTTCTCATCAAAGCTGGCACTTGAAGTGATATGACTTTAGTAATGTCAATGTTTAAATGCCATTTCACACTGCGGTAGCGTGGCTTGAAAGAAGTAGCCCAGTGGCGGCGCTAAGGATTTGGGGGCCCCCAAATGAATTTTTGTGGGGCCCCTTTATACACAGTATTTTTTTAACCTTTTTTACATTTTTACCTATCGTTATTTTCGATGTTTTTCTTCAGTTTTTTTTCTTTCTTTCTGAAGTTTTCTCTTTTGTGCACCACTTAAATAATTCCGTCTGTTCTCCATTTCACTAACAGTAAAAATAAATAATAAATGTTTTATTCAACCAATAAAAATAAATTATATTAAAAGTAATAATACAGACACAGTATTACTTGATCCCTAGATGACTCCTAAGTAGAACATAGGCTAAAATTCTTCAAATCCTTCTTCTTAAAATAGGCTTGCTACCTATTCTCTTTTTTCAATTAGCCTTTTTTTCTTCAGTCTTTTTTCTATTTTCTATTGTGTCTTGTGTTATTTCCTATTTATAATCTTTCTTCCAAACTATTTTTATTGTTATTTTTCGTTTTTTTCTTTCTTACTAATTTAGTTTCAGTTCGTGTAAACAATTGATTTTCAATGAGGCTTGTTTTGGCATAAAGCTGTAAGCCTCTATATGTTGTTGTTGTAATTTTTCTATTGATGTAAATAAATAAAATGAAATAAAACATGAAACTATACCGATTTTTATAAATTTCGCGAGGGGTACAGGCAAGCTAGACTGCTAGATTCAAACTGACTAATTGCCCATTGAAATTGATCAGTATTGCCACCATCGTTACTGTAAATCCCTAGTTTGTATGCTATGTTTTGTTTGTTTGCATTATCTTCTCTCGGCCGTTGAATGACTCGTTTCACCGGAAACAATAACAATAGGAAAGGAGCCAAATACTGACAATTTGTATTTCATTACCTATTTTTAGATGGAGACTGATCTATTCATATAATATATAGTGATAGTAGCTGTGTAAATAGATATAATATTTAGAACTTATTTAATAATTTTACTTTTGCTACACTCTATGGTTCTTGATTTACATAAAACATTTTTTATTAAAACTCTTCGTTATTTTTCCTCAGTCGTTAAGGGCCCCTACGGGGCCCCCATCGGCCGGGGCCCCCCACGCCGCGGGGTCCTTATCGCCGCCACTGACGTAGTCTACTTATCTCCTAATATTAATCAATCTGTCCATTTCAAACCTTAGCATAGATTAACATTAGGAGCTACGTATTTCAAAATATATATTTCAAGCTATGCTACGGCGGTATCAAATAACCTTGAGGAGTATGAATACAGGCACTATATTCTATTCAATACTATTCTTAACAATCTATTCAATAGAATAGAATATGACATTTTCACTTAATGACATCATTAAATGCAGGCACTACTGAGGAAACACAGTAAATTTAATTTCTTTAATATCTAACGATTGCCAATTCATGCGTGTGATTTCTAGGCTTGCATTCTTACATGCATATTAAAGATTAGATTAATTTCAATTTACTAAGAAATACTTCATTAGAATATACACCGTGTCCCACGAAGCGGTTTACGCGTTTGATTTTATATTGCGTGCCCATTCATGCACCGAACTTTTTTAAATTTTACACATTTTACAAAGTAGGTTCTTAAAATATTCTGGGAAAATTTCAACTCCCTAACCTTCGTAGAAACAAAATGGTGGCATATTGAAAAACGATACTTTATGAACATTAAAAAGGTGTTTTTGGTTTTATAAAATATTTTTATTGTTGAACTTTAGGGCAATATGACTTTTGAATAAAAAAAAACTAGAACATAGCCCAATGAAAAACCTTCAAGTCCAAAACTATTCAAATT
Source organism: Nilaparvata lugens (assembly GCF_014356525.2). Classification (NCBI taxonomy): domain Eukaryota; kingdom Metazoa; phylum Arthropoda; class Insecta; order Hemiptera; family Delphacidae; genus Nilaparvata; species Nilaparvata lugens. The sequence goes on from NC_052518.1 coordinate 6,869,609, forward strand.
GAAATCCATCCACAGCAACACACTGATAACAGCGCTTAAGAAATGATTTGTAAACTCTTGCAGAGAAACTCCGCGATATCCGAAAAAGTTCCTCTTCTATTTTGATCGTTTTAGTTCCTCATCATTATTGAAGCTATGGGTATGAACTTTTCCCTTCAAGTGACCCCATAAAAAGAATCACAACAGTTAAATCTGGTGACCAATCTAAAAAATCACTTCCACGACTAATCCAACGGCCATGAAGTTTGTCATTTACTAATTGCTTGACATGATTTGCGAAATGAGGTGGAGCACCATCTTGTTGGAAGATTTGCTAGATCCATTTCTGGTACCATCAAATGAGGCAAGTCTACCGCAACGTAGTAAACAAATCAGATAATAATTCATGAAAGTAGTTTTCATAGGGAGCGAATTGGTAAAATTTTTTCAATATGCCGCCATTTTGTTTCTACGAAGGTTAGGAAGCTGAAATTTTTTCAGAATATTTTCAGAACCTACTTTGTAAACTGTGTATAATTTGAGAAAGTTCGGTACATGAATGGGCATGTAATATAAAATTAAACTTGTAGACCTCTTCGTGGGACACCGTGTATAACTACACAGTATTATCGAATATGGTAAATTTCAGTATCATGCGAATTTATCAGTTTGATTAATATCAATTCTATAGAACTCATCTTGAACTATTTTTAAATGGAATAAAATCCCTACAAATCTTACCCAATGAAATTGAGTTTTATTGTAACATCTTGGACAACAAATATTTTGTAAATGACTACTCAGGAATAATACAATCTTTTTATACTATGGACTGTGGGAGCATACAAGTGAATAATTGATTTGAAAGCTATTCACCTTCTTGCTTTATCAAATTCTATACATATTACATTTGAGAAACTTTTTCCACGATCATTTTTTGACCTCTGCACTTCAAACTATATAACTTTTCGATGTACCTCGAAGCGCCAAGAATAAATGATAGATTTGTTTGAAACACGTCCATGGCTGGAATTTATGTTTGTAAACTTGAATTTTTAAAAACTTTTGAAGTGAAAATGCACTTACTTTTGTATAGTGACGATCGTACAGTCTGATGATGACCAACAACAGGTCGAAACGATCGTCACTATACAAAAGTAAGTGCATTTTCACTTCAAAAGTTTTTTAAAATTCAAGTTTAATTTTAACAGTGAAAAAGTATGGATATACAACAGAGTTTATGTTTGTATTCATTTTCAAATTCATTAATTTATTGATCCAATTACACACAACTCTTTATTATATAAATTATTGTGCTGTGCACATCAAGAGCAAGAAGTTGAGTAGCTTCTGAATCATTAATTTAATGCTCTTCAATTTTACTTTATATTACAAACTGCTTGTTAATGAACACTTTTTAATACTTCAAATATGACATAGCAGTCTAAACTGCTATTTATGTCGTATCCAAAAAGTGTACATTATTTATGATTGCAGTAAACGAAATATGAGAATGTTACATGGAATGTAAAACAAATTACCAAAACAAAAAATGCATACGTGCATGGGTGATTGAAAGTCAACTCGATAATTACAAATTCTACAAAAATCTTGTCAGTTCTTCTGAAATTATTCACCTCGCTTAAAATTCAACTTTCGATGGCATCATTATCACTTTCTTATTCTATCAAATTATCATCATCAAGTAATTTTGATATTATCAGTAATTTGAATATTAGGTACGATGTGATCAAGCTGAAATGAATTATAAATGAATTTAGTTAAACATGAAACGATGAACGTGTAATAAATTCGAATGCATTTGAACTAACCAATAAACGTGTAGGTTGAATGCATTTGAATGAGGTAAGTTTGATTGAGATATTTAGATTAAATTCATATGGTACTTCAGGATTGCATTTTTAAATATCTATAGTGAGGTCCATTTTATAATAGGAGTATTTGATTAACATTGATGTTGCTATCCTTGTCTATCATTCGACAAAGCAGAAAGTGCTATCCTTTTCTACCTCCGCAACATTACCAGATCGATTTTTTAACAATGTAGAAATATAATTAATTAACAAAATATTTAATCTCAATTATGATTATCGTGAACCTCACTATAGTTATCTAATTGGTATATTCGATAGATCCTCAAAATGTTATTGATTATTTTTAGATTAATTATTATTAGTATTAATGAGTTGGTTAATGAAGAGTGAGAATGAACCTTTATACTGACAAGTAGCTTCTATCCCGGCTGTATTCGGCTGAAGGTTGAAACCTCTCCTTGGGAAAGACGTTTTCATCGAGGCAAACAAAGCTCAGGAAATTTTTGGAAATGAATGATGTGACTTCGTTCATGAGGTCCATGTGAGGACCAAACAGTTCATCTTTTTCTGGAAACTGAAACACAAACAAACAACAATGCTGCTCATTCAGTTTCTTCACTGTTAATGGTACAAATCCCGGCCCGGGCAAGATATTTATCTCGGGCCACTCCCGTGTTTCGGATGGACACGTTAAGCCGTCGGTCCCGGTTGCCTAAAAAGCAGTCGTTAGGTCATGTCAGAGGCCCTGAAATTGATCAGTTGCGACCTGAAAACTCTGACACCAGACCTGAGCCAGCCAGGTCACTCGATATTATTATTATTATTATTATTATTACTGTTAATGTACGAGAAACAATCGGAAATGTACATCCTTCAAGTGATGACCATTCTAATTAATAGATTGTTGGAAGCGTTCACATAAATTTCCTTCTACTCTTTATAATTAATTTGTCTGATAACTGCAGCGATCTACTGACATTTTACATTTTTCAATGTATCTAGTGTCCGAGGATTTTATTTACAGTATAGAAAACCTCCTCTTGTTTCTATTTTTCACAACTTGAAGAATTTCCGTTTTTCACTCTGTACATGCTATCCAGAGCTTAATTTGTGCCGGAACGTAACGTAGTTGCAGCTAAAAATATCAAAACTCGCGTCCACACGCATGTGAATGAGTAAATATGACCGTCCGGGGAGAACCCATCCATTCTTGAGGAACCTCTCATGTTCAGAAAGCTACTTTCTGTAATAAACAGTATTTCAGTGTCTAGTGCTGAGTGTGAACGAGGCTTCTCAGCAATGAACTTAATTATGACGCCCCTTCGATCTCCACTTTACATAAACATGCAGTGTCATCTGCACACTTCTCGTTTATAGCGACATTGATATTGATTATCGACTTTTATCGATTTTGAAATATCGAATCAAAGATTCAATTTTTATAAGGAGAAAATTGTAATATCACAACACGGTCTGTGATCTTCTGCGCATCCGCCTCCTGGAATCTCATGTGGCAAGATACAAATCTGAACGTCACTCTGCTCTCGACACAAATTCAAAAAGTCGAAGTGAGCAAACTTACAATGAAGACAGTATTGTGCTGTGGGAAATATTTTCTTAAAACTGTTACTTCCAAAAACAAACTAGGCCTACTTCTACTACTTCCAATTTCTGTCTTGAATTTTGACAGTTTTGTCAACAACAAGTTTTGTAATAATATCAAAACATAAATAAAAATATTACAGTTTATCTTTTAAGCTAGTTTTCATTCTCATTTCTCTCCCATCTTAAGGTTCTGGCAATTTAAAGTATTATCCTTTACCATTTAATTTGATCAAATCTGTATTTGTTTCACGTTTGAAACTGGGTTTTAAGGCTAAATTTAGAGAATTTTTCCGGGGTGGTCCCCCGGACCCCCTTTCCCTGGGGGGTATTCCAAACCCCCTGTAGTCGGGCCAGCCAGAGTTCCGGCACCTCAAAATTTACAAATTAAGCACTGATGCTATCTAAATTCTTCAAAATTTCATACTGTAATAACATTTTCCCACCATCTGCAAATAAATATGTATAATTGTTTGAAACCACCCATCATGCTATAAAGCAATTACAAGTCCATCCACAAGAATATACACTTTCCATAGTATGATACATTTTGAGTTTGCATTTCACGAAATTATAAATTTGATTCACCGTATTATCAACAGTGAAGTAGATCATACTGTCTTCTTTTGTAGCTCATTTTCAACAAGATCTTTCTCACATACGGAGTGTCCCATAATTATGAGAATGCTTTGTTAAAACATCTGTCTGATTTGACAAAAATTTAACATAGATACTGTTAAGTGACAATAGAAGTATGGAATCAATCAAAGTCAGTTTCTTCTCAAGATTTTCATATTTCAATTGACTTCCTGGGATTGAGATTTTCATAGAATCTTTGCCTGAAGCTTAGCCAAATTCAGAAGGCTGTTGAATTCATATTCACTTTCACATCTACAATAAAACTTGTAAACCTTGGATTATTCAGATAGTTATTTTATGGCACACCCATATCATACTGTACATAAATATTATATTTTTATGGTACAATGTTCTTAAATGAATAATTCAATTTCCAATAGTTTGAGCCTATTTATAATGAAAAAAGGGTAAAACATCAACGAATCACTTACTAAATTAATCACAAAATACTCAAGTTAAGAAACGCATGACAAAAAATTTATCATTTAGGGCCGGTTTCCGAGCTCGGGATTTGGCTAAGTTCTAGACTTTAAACAGCTGGAGTCAGAAAATTGGCTTTCCAAAACGGGGCATACATGTTTTAAAGGGGCGTAGTCGCACCTTTTATGACAGTAGTCGTAGTTTTTATTTTCTCATTTCTATAATTGGAAACGTTTTTCCTTGACGAAATTAAAAATTCCTAAATAATTCAAAAAAGTTGAAACTTTACCCTATTTTCTCTTTATTTTATTTTGTGTTCAATTTTCTAGTTTTTCGAAATTTAATTCAAACGTGACTATGACAATGACTGAGACTACGCCCCGTTTTGGAAAACCAATTTTCTGACTCCAGCTGTTTAAAGTCTAGGACTTAGCTAAATCCCGAGCTCGGAAACCGGCCCTTTTAATGGGTGTACAGTTGACATCTAGGCCTAGGAACTTTCCAATTCATGTCAAAGTGTGTGGTAAGGTATTCACTATCACTTAAACTACAGCAGTTGAAATTCTGTTTCTCAGTAAGTTATGACATAGTAAATGAGTAACAAAGACACAATTTGGGTTTCATTCATGTTTTGCTTTACATTTTGATATTGATGAACAGATGTAAATTGATGTAGCTGAAATACAGAATACACCGTAAACTTGATTAGACATATTATATCGCAAATTCACTAGATGGCAAAGATGATACATTTATGAAAACTAGTATTTTCTGGGATCTAGCAAAATAATATATTTATAAAAACTAGTATTTTCTGGGATCTAGCAAAATAATACATTTATGAAAACTAGTATTTTCTGGGATCTAGCAAAATAATACATTTATGAAATTTAGTATTTTCTGGGATCTAGTACCTCATTTGTTAGTCATTGATATTTGGATGGTGTGTTATCTGTTAATGTCAAGCCATTCTCCTTGATAAATAAATATAAAATTGTGTCATTCATTTAAAAAACACTGTACTCTAGAACTCTAGAATTTATTAAAAACATAGAAGGTAAGAAATTTTCCGTACTCACATCTTTCATGGGCATTCTGAGCTTGAGTATCTCACAGTATCTTTTCAGCACTTCACGGGGAGCATGAATTTTAACAAAATTCAGACGATTGTTGAACTCGTATTCCAAAATAAGGCCTTCTTCTTTCAGATTGCGTTCGAACGTTTCACGTTTCTGTTTAGCTGCTGCTGATTGAGCCAAAGCGGCGGCTTTAGCTTCTTGACTCAGGTTGGGCTTTATAATTGGTTCCCACCATGCCAGGATGAAATCCACAGTTGTTTTCCCGTCCCGGAACATTGTTGATACAGGCTGTAAAACATATTCATCCAAAATTAATCAAACAATGGATTACATGATTAGCAGCTAAAATAAATAATAGTGCATATTCTATTAATGATAATGAGGGGATGAGAATCAAAGTAGTCTAACTGAATTTAGTAAGATTTTCAGGTCAGTGCTGTAGAAAAATCAGTTATTATACAAAATTGAGTACATCTAAAAAATTTAATATTGTACTTGGAAGAGTACTCTGATTCATACTAACATTGTCACAGTTTTTCCTTTGTTGAGATTCAAAACAGTTTTTCTTCATTAAAAATAGAAAAATAACCTTTAATTACAAATTTGAACTATCAGTAGTTGGCGAATAAAAAGACTAGATGTTGTATTCAGTATTGATAATACACATACCACAATACCACATTCACAACTACTCATAAAACATGAATGAATGAAGTTTCATTCTCAATAAGCTTAATACAAGAAAATGTAAAATACATGCATATAAAAAACAAATAAACAAGTTTATAAATATACAGAACTGCATAGTAACGAATCACAAACCATATTTAATATTACTTATTGAGAAAAATACAATCCAGCACGTACGATGCAACTTACGGACCGCTGGAGGGAGTCTAACACACTATTTTACTAAAGCAATAGAATGGACTGAAAAAAGAGAAAAGAGAAAAAGAAAGATAAAAAATAAAAACATTTTTGGGCTTTAATCAAAATAGGAAATTAGTATCTAATTATTAAAGAGATGATGCAAATTAGAGAAAGCAAAAACATCAGAAGTTAGTTTTTGGTGATTCATTATCGACATTTGGATTATTTTGATAGTTCGAGTTTGATTAAAGAGGTCATTTTATCAAGCTTAATGAAGTATAAATGTTCTGAAACTCAACATAACTCGAAATTTCTTGTATAGGGATGATAAGAACTTGAAACCGGATCCATTGGACTTCAAATCAAATTTTAAATAAGATCTCAACATTTTAAAACATATTGATACCACAAAAAAAATGTAGTCAATAGTTATTGGGATATTACAGTAATTATTGGGATATTCCAAGAAATTTAGCCTACTGGATTGCGCACATTTTTTGGAATAGGTACCTTAATATCCATTGAAAATATCAGCTTAATAAGACTCAGAATCAAATTTTACAAAGACTCAAAATCAAATGTTACAAAAGGTTTTACCATTTTAGAAAATAAATTGGTACCACCTAAAATTATTAAACTAATGATTAGATGATATTCAGTTAGGCTAGGATTTAATCGGATGAAACAATCTACTTCTTATTATTTCGTTTTTGGTTGTGATCCTTACTTTTTTTTAATATTGAATAATTACAATCTACTCCAATAGACTCAAGAACTCTTACTCAATAATATTCAAGTAAGAGTATCTTCAACAATACATTTTTCTTTCATTTTTATCAAAGCATTTTTTTGTATTTTTGTAATTAAATGAAATAAATAAACAATACCAATCGATTTTAAAATCCAACAATCTGAGGATCGATTGAAATTTATATTATGAAAAAGTTAATTTTTCGACTTTATTTTATAGAACTGCCATGCGGAATGTTTGTTTAATGAGCTCCGCTATTTTATTAAATTTGAAGTGTGAAAGATGAAATGTATCATTTTTGAATTGTGGTTTATCCTACCTGATTCTAGTATCCAGTCATAAATATTTGTCGTGTTTGTTAAAAAAGGGACTCACTTGGCACAGTACCAAAGTAACGAACTTGGGATTCCATTTTGTGCCGCCGGTTTTCTCCTGTCGTGTAGCTGTTCCCACCGCACAATTCGATCTACTGAGTCTTCAACAGAGTTGAAGTACTGAACCCGGCTAATCAACCAGATATCGTTATCATATCAGTTGTTTCGGTCTAAATTCTACAGGATCGTCTTTAAGGTAGGCTGTTGGCAAGGGCGTGTGTCTCGCTTTGCTTTGAAATAGAATGAACGATCTTGAACATGATAGATCTTCATGGATTGTCGAACCAAATAAACTGAAATTTACAGATAATATTGTACTACAAGAGAATAACTTATCTGGAGTGAATGATTATTACCTTGGGTTCCACACTTTTGAACCTAGTGATCTGTTTGGGATTACCGCTGGCCATTTCGGAGCACAGGTTAGCCTCTTCCGACATCTTCTCATCGATTTCTGATAAATCCTCGGCACTATGATAGATGGTGCGGCGAGATGCACGAATCCCATCAGAATTTGTTAATAAATGAAGAGATGTTGCACTCGAGTATACATCGCTATCCCGTGCATTGACACGATCCATATACTGAAAAAAAATAATAGAATAGAATAGAAAAAACGTTTATTGAATAAATAAGCTACCTTAAGCGAACCTCAAAGAGGCTTCTTGATTATACAAAACATGTAAATTCAAATATAATTATACATATATCAGTGAAATTGATTTCTACTTAACAGTTAAATTCACTTATCAGTTTATTACACTGTCAAATTTACTTACAGAATTTACTTAACAGTTAAAATTATCATGATATTAATTAATTAATTGTTGGCTCAGCTCTCAAAAATCTAAAGAGTGTTATAATATATAGTCAACCTGAACTTACATACAAAAAATAGAACAGAATGAATTACAACAATACAATACATTAATAATGAGTTACTTTATGTTACATCTAAAGTGTAATTATTCAACCAAATCTTTAAATTTCTTTTCAACAGGCGCATATTAACAAACTCAGCACAATTATCGGGTAAATCATTGAAAGTTATTGGTACAATGTAGATTAAGGTGTTTCTGGCTAAATTATTCGAAGTAAATGGTACAACATACTTCTCATTCCTTAAATCACATCGATTAACTTTCATAACTAAATATTTTTTGCAGAAGTAATTTTTTAAAATCAAAGTAAACAGAAATATACCTTTTATATTCAAAACCTTGCATCTATTATAAAGGTTCTCATATGAAATATCTCCCTGAGAATTTCTGACCAAACGTAAAATCTTCCTCTGTACCGAAGATATTCTCCTAAGATAAACATTGCTAGCAAATCCCCACCCTTGCAATCCATATCTCATAACAGATTCTCCCAAGGCTATATACATCATCCTCTTCACTTTATTAGGTATTAAATCTTTAATATAATACATTTTGGCCAATACCTGTTTGAGTCTATTACAAACATTTTTATATGGATATCCCAACGAAAATGACTGTCAACTGTTACTCCTAAATACTTATAATTTGTACAATTCGATATAAACTGACAATCTCTTGTACATATGAAAATATCTTGCTCCTGCAGTTGGAAACATTCACAGCAATGGTGCTTAATTTTGGGTTCCCTAATTCTTTTCATGTAGGATGAGGTTATATGTAGCACCTTGGTTTTGGTAACATTTATATTTAGACAATTATTATGAGACCATTTAGCTAGAGTATTGGTATCATGTTGTAACCGGGTTTCGGCCACATCTAACGATTTATGAGAGGAAATCAATAAAATATCATCTGCAAACATAAAAATCTTACAGTGAATCAAATATCTAGGTAAGTCATTTGTGTAAAGTAGAAACAGCAAAGGTCCCAGGACTGATCCTTGAGGCACTCCCACATTTGAAGTCCTCTCTTGACTTGAATATTTCCCAATTTTAACAACAAATTTTCTATTCAAATTTTTCTATAATAATATAGGGTAACGATAAATTGTAAATGTTTAAAATTTACATGCAACTTATTTTCATAAATTTGAAGAAGTGTGCGTAATGGATGAAGCTGAAAGTATAAAATAGGCCTATCTAGCTAAAATGATTCTAGAGAGTAAAATTGATATAAACAAGAGCACAGGTAAAAAGGACCCTCGTCAATCGAAAGGAACTTCTTATTTGATTATTTTATAACTTTAGTTAGTACAAAGAAAATGGAAAGATTTCAAAAACTGATTTAAAGATTACAAGTTTCTTACAAATTCTTTCTTTGAAAAAGATCAAAATTGGATACATCTTATTAATTCAATTTATTAGAAGGCGATAAAACGTTTAATTCAATTGAAAAAATACTGTAATAATATTATGACTACGGGAGTTAAACACAGTCTTACCGATAGTTCAATATATTGTAATAACAATGATTAGTACAATGATGAGCAGTATGATTTTTCAGATGGTACATATATGGTGAAGATGGTTTTGAAAGTAAGTGAACATTATTTCATCAGTAAACTAAATAAAGAGTTTTATCGGTACCAGTTTACAACGGACATATCAGGTATCTGAGAATATATACTTACTCTATTCCTTACAAAAATTATGGATTTGATTATGTGATGATATTTTGTTTAACTTGGAACAACAATTTTTCTTTGCATTTAACTTATATTAATATAAATTCTAAAATTAACGTTCTTTACTCATCAAGGTTATGTATGGTTTCGTTTACGTTTTCCAAAATGTTTTTTTTCTCATACCATCACTAAACTGATTGGACAATCATGTGGTTGCCTAGATCAAAATTATAAAAAATTAGGAAAATTCAAGTAGGTTTCGCACTATAGTGAGGTCCACGTTATAATGACAGTATTTGATGTTGCTATCCTTGTCTATCATTCGACAAAGCAGGTAGTACTATCATTTTCTAGCTCCGCAACGATTCCAAATCTGTTTTTAACAATGTAGAAATATAATTAATAAAGACAGAGAACAGGCAACGCGGTTGTTCTATCTTCATCCACTGCCATTATAACGTGGACCTCACTATAGTAAGGTTTGTTTGGGATGGGTTTGGTGAGATTAGTTTTGCATTGGATTTTTGAGTGTTAAATAGTGAATTGACAGTTGTCACAGAATATTTTTTTAAATTGTTTTAAAAAAAAAAGTGGAAAATGGTATAAATTCAAAAAAGTGAAAATACCTGATGTGTCCAATCTAAATAATTACCGTTTTATCAGCTTACCTGAAAACTGAATTTTTTTAAAGAAGCCACTAGATCTTTCACAAAATTTCAAATATTAGTTCATGATCATCATAAGTGGAATATTAATGAGAACAAGAAAACTTTTAGTTCGATTCAATGCCAGCAGAAGTTGAAGGCTATGCAATGAGAAATACAAATAATTCTGCTTTATGCGGTATTATAGTCTTCATGAATGAATCATCAAATAGAATCTTCGAGGCCACATCTGATGAGCTAATAATCAAAATTATTACAAGGTAATATCTCCAGAGCATTGTACGGAATGATACAATATCTATAAATAACCTCTAATATGACTTCTCCAATAAACAAGCATAATAGATACAAATACATAATCTTCAATTTACTAATAATACTGGTTGTTTTCCTACTTACAATATTTGATCTTCTACTGATCAGAGAATTCAAGAAATATTCACAATAATCAGTGAGTTCATGAGTTTATTTGCGATTTCCAAAAACACTTGTTGACTCAAGTTCACATCATTCTGTTGAATGTTTATGAACTGTTAATGAACAAATGAACACTTATCATTAAGATGCTTCAGCTATTTTAACATGATTTTTTTCAGAATTATGAATTGAATTGAAGCTAATTACATACATAAGCATCAAATCCATGAAAAAATATTGAAAAGTGAAATCGGGGACGGGCAATGCCAAAATGACATAACCTAAAAATTGTTATCTGTCAACAATTGAACATGAAATTGAAATGAAAGTAGGCGAAATGCTAAAAATCCAAATGCGTGTCTACCTACAGCGCGCCAGTGGGTGTTTTGTCAACTATAGTGAGGTCCACGTTATAATGGCAAGGGTGAAAGATAGAAGAATAGCGATGCCGATTCTCTTCATTAATGAATATTATATTTCTACACTGTCGAAAACATAATTGGCATCGTTGTGGACCTAGAAAAGGATAGTACCACCTGCTTTGTCGAATGATAGACAAGGATAGCAAAACCAAATTTGATCAAATACTGTCATAATAACGTGGACCTCACTATACAATGGCAAAATTCTAAAATAATCAAATAATTACTTTGAATAATACTATGGTAGCATATTGCCATTTGATAGCAAAAAAACTTGACCCCTTACCAAAGAGTGTAAAATCTTTTTGTAGATTGAGGTTGCTATTTTTCTATGCCATGCCCTAACCTAACCTCATCTTCAACCAACTTCTCAATACTAGCCACATCTGTCAGAAAGTTACTAAGTAATCAACTAATCATTGAAAATTTCTGCATATTAATAGAAATTCGCCTAATAACTTGAATGCACACAATATTATAAATAGATTCCGATTTGGATTTCTGGGAATGTAGGAATTTACTGCCTCGCGCTCTGCGTCCTGGCAGTGGCTCTGCTCCCTGCACCATCACAGGCAAGCTTCCGGTGGTGGGTGGATCTGGATTGTGATGATTATTTGATACAAAATTAGGATAAGAAAGAAAGGGTCACAAGTGAACATAAGGCTCACTCTTCTTGCTCCACAATCATGAGGATCAAAACTTTATTGTACATATGACACGATCGCTTCACTCGCCCATTAGCCATGTAGCCTACTATTGATATTATAAATCCAGTTTAGTGAAAATTTTTGAGAATTTACTATTTCAGAATCGGTACTATACTTCCTATGAAGACTGATTATTGGTGGATTATGATACAAAATTAATTTGAGATAGAGATGTACAGTTTTATCACTTTCATTATATACTTTTATGAAGACTGGTTGGAGGAGTATAATTGGAGTACACGAGTTTACACATTTAGATTTGATATAAAACTCTTTATATGAACACTGATTAGAGGTTCAATTATAAAATAATAGGTACCGTAGATTATTCATTTTAATGTAGAAATAGAGTTTTCAGATATAATATACAGATATGTCTAAATGTGTACATCACAATAATGTATTCAAATAAGCATTAAATATTAAAAATGTGACAAAGTAAGGATATTTTTGAGAACAGATATTTTAATGCATCATTATAATATATTCACATTCACAAATTTGATTTGAAAATATTGCAGTATTAGGTTTTTGCTTTATGGAGTTTTCAATCCAAATAACGAGAACAAGGATAATAATAAAATAAAGTAATGATTCCAAGGAACGCCTCAGTTCTAAGTATGAATGGTGTAAGTAGGCCTATTCTAAACAACCTTTATATGTATAAGAACAATGATTGAAAATAATGATAGTAGCATATTAATATCCTATTCAACCGTCATAAAGCCATTTGTATCAAAAGTGACATCTCTCCTGTACATTGATGAACGGACTGCTGAGACAGACGGCCAACATTTTGTCACCATCAGCTTTTGTATCACAAATTGATTTTACAAGGATGCTTAATGCCCCACCCCCCGCGAGAGAGTCATGACTGAACTTCAGCCGAGTACCATACCTGACATGTGCAGTATACTGGGACAATTTCAAAAGATGTCCTGCTGCACTAGATAACATTAAAAAAAAAATTATTGTTATAATGTATATTGTAGTGACTAACTTGTTTTTTGTTCAAATAAATAAGATGAATGAATATGTGAGATAAAATATTTTCTCATATTCTATTCTTTTCTCATAAAATATTTTCATTAGTAGAGAATATTTCTTTTAAAGACTTATTAACAGCCTATGATGTCTGAACAAATCGAAATTGTGAATTATTATTTTAATTTGCTTGAGTTGAGAGTAGTTGATAACCAGTTGCTAACCAAGAAAGTGTGAATAATTGACAATATTTTTGTTCGATTGCTTGTTAGGATTAAATTCACTACAAAATGAAATATCAATATTTCATTTATAAAATATTTTTTAAATTAATTATAATAATTATTGCACATTATTGAAAAACGATTCCGCAACTTTGCACAGCTACAAAAGGATAGCACTATTTTCTCTGCTGCGTGATTAACATGGGTAGCAACACCAATTTATCAAATACTGTCATTATAGTGTGGACCTCATTATCGTCAAGTTAGATGAAACATTACTCTCTCAATAGTTACTCCAGATATTATTTTGATCTCTGTGATTCGATCCCTTGATGGTAGGAAGGGAGTCCCATTTTTCAATGCTCATGGCAATGATATTGCTTGATTTCCATGGAGGTTAACAAGATTAGTAGAGAATATTTCTTTATAAAGACTTATTAACAGCCTATGATGTCTGAATAAATCGAAATTGTGAATTATTATTTTAATTTGCTTGAGTTGAGAGTAGTTGATAACCAGTTGCTAACCAAGAAAGTGTGAATAATTGACAATATTTTTGTTCGATTGCTTGTTAGGATTAAATTCACTACAAAATGAAATATCAATATTTCATTTCTAACCCAACCTTTCGAATCGAACCTCTGAAACTCAACCTATCCTGACCTTATTAAAACCTTTTTTAAGCGGTTTTCCATGAAAAGCGTATGCTTCCCTCGGGTGGATATGAAGAGACAGACTGTGGGAATGATCTATAATAATTATTCTACAGTAAGGTCTACGTTAATTGCAGTGGAGAGAGGTAGGAGAACAACGTTGCCATAACGTCTTGTCAATACATTCTATAGACGGTAGCTGATACACATTTATTAATGTAATATTATCTGTTTTTTCTCATTTAAAATAATCAATTATATTTCATTAAGGAAGAAATTAAATTTTTCAATAATTTCATGATGAATTTTCATAATAAGATGAAATATTTTGCTCATGAATTAATAATTCTACATTGTTAAAAGACGATCTGGCAACAGAGTAAAGCGAGAAAGAGATAGTGCTATTCGCTTTGTTGAATGATAATAATAATATTTTATTAACTCAAGAGCTTTTACAAACATAGAGTTTCGTCATACAGTAATTTATAGTTAACACAATATAAATATAAGTTCCGCCATGTCAATAGTCCATTCAATATAAAAATCTTATCACAGCTTATCCGTTTCACTGCTGAGTCAGTCCAGATCATAATTAAATTAATTATAACAGAAAAAAGAACAACCTATCTAATAATGATCAAAACAATACCAAATAATAACATTTATATCACAGTCAAGTCAAACGGAGATTAAACAAGAATCAATCACAGTCAGGCAGGTTAAATCACAGAAACACAGCATAAAATATAAATAATCTGCAACAAATAAGAATAAAAGGTTTTGAACTTGTGGCTGAATTTTCACGTAAAGAGCACCGTAATGGTTGTGTGGCAATCTTTGTTAATGACAAAGTAAAAGCTAGCTTTATAGATGTTGACAGTTTTTGCTTAGAGGGTAAGCATGAGTTTGCATGCATTGCATTGCTACATGAACAGGTTTTCATTATTGTGGTATATCGACCTCCTAATAGTGAATTGGACAGTTTCTTCCAGGTGCTTGAGGCTTTGCTGACCGCCTTGAATCCCTGCACCCAGGCTTTGCATGTGTGTTGGGTGGAGATTTCAACATTAATGTACTTGTTGATGATAACAAAACTAAGATCTTTGTTAACCTGTTGAAGTCCCGAAATTTGTATTTGACAGTTGATCAACCTACAAGACTGGAAGCTTGCCTAGATAATGTTGCAACAAGTATGAGGCTGAATGTTGATGTTTGGTCTGATGTCATACACTATTCACTCAGTGATCATGAGGCCATAAGATGTAGAGTGGTCCCCCCCCTCCACTGGTGGGCTCCTGCAAAGTGGACAGTTACCACTTGAACAGTCTGTGACCAGGGTAATTTCGAGGAGTGCTCTTGAGAGGTTTTGCTGCGCTATTGTTCATGTGAACTGGATCTTCCTGCTCCATCATCGCGATGCCCGGCTTGTGTTCTCAGCTTTCTTCAACAATCTCCTGTTTGAATTTAACAAAGCATTCCCACTAAGGACTCTGAAACACACTGTGAAGAGTCATTCATCACCCTGGATTAGCCATGACTTGCTAAATCTGAGGGACCTGGTTTTAATAGCTTATGGAAGATTTCGGCAAGATGGTTCTGGTGACTCAAAGGCAGCTTACTTGAGACTGAGAGATTATTACCGTCATGAGGTTGCAAGGGCACAGCTTGCATACAATGCTGGCATTATCAGTGGGGCACCAAACAAGTGTTTGGCAGCATGGAAGGTGATTCGGAGTGAAACAAGATCATCTGCTCCTGCACGTGTTCCACTATCATCGGAGGAGCTGAACAATCACTGGGTGGACTCCATCCAGCAGATTCGAGAGCAGATTGCGGCATCACCAGAGGCATCAAAAACACCACTGGAGCTGCTGGAAGACATCAGGCGACCACCAGCGGCAGCCTTCGCTTGGCATGGAGTGACTTGTGAGAACATCCTCAGGATCTCAAGCAGTATGAAGACCTCAACCAGCAAGGACTTTTATTTTATGTCTAGTGGCTTCTTGAAAAGTATAATTGAGCTTATAATTGTCCCACTCACATATTGTATAAACATATGTCAGTCTCAATCTATATTTCCAGACCAGCTTAAATTGACAAAGGTGTGTGTTCAAGAAGGGTGATAGGGGTGACCCCAATAATTATAGGCCCATTTCAATTTTGCCTATTTTGTCCAAAATATTTGAAATGGTGATAGCTGGGCAACTCTATGAATTTTGTGAGTTGAATAATCTGTTTGCAAGTACACAGTTTGGCTTCAGAGTGGGGAAGTCGACAGTGAAGGCTGTTGAACATATTGTTCTCAAGGTCCATGCAAGTTTTGAGAAGGGAGGCCTTGCTGGGCTCACACTGTGTGACCTTAGCAAGGCATTTGACACCCTGGACCATGCTACTCTTTTGGCCAAGCTCGCTTCCTATGGAATTGGTGACAGCCCTCAGATGCTTCTCCGTTCCTACCTGGAAGGATGTGAGCAGATAGTGCTAGCGAATGGTGTGAGGTCTCAAGTCAGATCAGTGAGCTGTGGGGTCCCCCAGGGCTCTGTACTGGGGCCTCTCCTGTTTCTCATCATGATTAATGATGTTGCCCTTTTCAGAGACAGGACTGTGGTGTGTTATGCTGATGACACCTCAATGCTGGATATCAGTGGTGACATGACTGACCTGGGCAGAAAGATGTGTGCTTCTGAGAGGGCTGTTGCGGACTGGTTTCGGGCAGATCTCTTCCTTCTCAATAGTGAGAAGACCCAGAGAATTGTGTTTGGCCTCAGGAATGGAGTACATTATGATTTCCCTCCTGTGAAGCTCCTTGGCTTCACTCTGGACCGTAAGCTTTCCTGGGGCGGGCACATTCAGGTAGTCTGTGGCAGGTTGAGCAGGGTGCTGTTTTTGCTCAGGAGCCTGAGAAGATGTGTACCAGAGGCCCATTTCCGCATGTGTTACTTTGCCTTCTTTCAGAGTGTGATGGCCTATGGCATCACCTTGTGGGGTGGTGCCTCTGAGGTAAAAGATGTACTGCTGGTGCAGAAGACGCCATCCGGATTCTTTGTGGGGCAGAATTTTTAGTGCATTGTAAGCCTCTTTTTATGAGTGAAAAGATTCTCACTGTATTCAATTTTTACATTTACAGGTCAGCTATAAAGGCATTCCACAGTGTCCGTACTTTGCCTACCAGGGGTGATGTGCATGATTATGGCACCAGAGGCAGGCTGAGGCTGGACCTGTCATATTGTAGATTGGGGAGGACCCAGAGCAGCCTCATCTACCAGCCAGCTAAAATTTTGAACAAGCTGCCAGTTTCAGCCAGGACTCTGCCAGAGACAGTCTTGAAAAGGAGACTGAGGGCTTTCCTTCAGGAGAGCCTCTTCTATTCTATGAGGGAGTTCTATGATTGTGATCCTGATACAGTAAGTAGATACTTCTTGCATTAGTTTTGCTGCCTCTTCTGCTTGCTGCTTTTTGTGTTTGATGTGTATTTTTTGTTCTTGACCTGTCTTATGACAGTTTTTTATGTTCTTGACTTGTTCACTTGTGGCCATACTTATGACCACGCCATGAACAGAAACTCATTATTATTATTATTATTATCAATATCACAGCCTCCAGATAAAAATTCATTTATTGAATAAAATGGGTTTCTTTCAAACCACTGATGCAATTTGATCTTGAACACATTTAATGGAGCATCTCGCAAATCAAGAGGTAGTTTGTTGAAAAATTTTATACCACAAGAAAGCCAGTGGTCCTGAGTCTTTCTAAGTCTGCATCTAGGAACATTAATATCATGACTGGTTCCAACATTAAACCTGTAAAGTGAACCTCTTTCATTATGTTGTAACAGACTTCTCTTGACATTTATTAAAGCTGAAAAAATATAAAGACTATGCACAGTTAACAGCTTCAACTCAACAAATAAAGGACGACATGTTTCCCTGGGAGGCTTACCTAGCATAGCTCTTATGGCTCGCTTTTGGCACAAGAGTATGTCATTTACTGAGGGAGCATGTCCCCATAATTTTAAGCAATATTCTATATGACATTGGAACAAGGCCAAATAAACAGTTCTAAGTTTATCCAATGAAATCGTATTTCTTAATCTTCTTAGAGCATAAATCACTCTAGACAGCTTAGTACAGACATTACTCACATGCACCTGCCGATCTAATTTGGAGTCCAAATAAATGCCAAGAAGCTTCACTGCAGATGCATCATTTCTAATACCACCTCTAAGACCACAGACAATCCTTTGAGTTTTTCAGCATTCATCAGCAGCAAACCAATCAGCCGCCATACTGAAAGCTTCAGCCTCAATCTGCTGCAGCATGTGAAGATCTTCATGGCTTGAGACAAGAGTTGTGTCATCTGGTAGAGTACGGTTCGACAAGGAACATTTGCAGACAGGTCATTTATCATGCACAGGACCAGAAATGGTCCTAAGACAGTCCTTGGGGTACACCAAACTCAACCGCTCTGGTGCTGGATGTTTTGTTGTTGCAGCTTACATACTGTTGTCTCCCTCTGAGATAAGATTCCAGCAGCTTCAGCGATTCATCCTTAATTCCATATCTCTTGAGTTTGGCTAGCAAGACACAATATGATACACAGTCAAACGCCTTTGTAAGATCACACAGTGTTAACTGGATGTATTCCTTATTCTCAAAAGATGACAATATACACTTCACAATTTCTTCAATAGCCATAGCTGTTGATCTTCCTCTTCGAAATCCATATTGACTATGAGACAACAAGTTATTAGACTCAAAATAGACAGCCAGCTGAAGAAACAAAATGCACTCGAAAAGTTTTGAAAATATAGGAACTTTACTGATAGGTCTAAAGTTCTCAACTGAGAATTTATCACCTTTTTTGTGTACTGGAATTGTTTTTGATATTTTTAGACAATCTGGGTATTGACCTTCATTTAAACATTGGTTAAATAATGTTGTAAGTGGTTCAACAATTGAATGAATTACTTTTTTGAGAAAAGAATTGGAGACACCATAAACATCAGTACTTTTGGAATTTGATAATGCGGTCACAGCCCTTATAACGTCATTCTCACTTACATTGAACAGGATAGACAAGGATACATTGATAGACAAGGATAGCAATACCATTGCTAATCAAACTCTACCATTATAACGTGGACCTCACAATTTGTAGAAATATTTTCAGGAACACCAAAAACGATCAAACTTTATGACGTAGAAGTAATCAAATAACTTTTCTGTGATGGCTGAGAGCTCAAAGTGATGCCAAAATTAGTTTTTTTGTAAGTAGAATCTTATATATGTTATTACATAGTTATTAATTTTTTTTCTATCACAACCTGAAGCAAATTCAAATTAATAAAAATAACTCTCCGTTCAAATGAGTTTTAGCTTTGAGTAATCAGTGTCATGGTAAGGTAAGGTTGGTAACTCCTGTTGTTGTTCGTTCGTTAACGTTTCGTTTCGTCGGTCATCGGCATGTAACATGGTTCTATAAATTAAATTTTTGCAGTTTCTTGATTATTTAATGTTATGAATTAGATCAATTGAAAAAAAAATCGATTGGAGAGATGAAATGTACTGTCAAAACTTAGAGAATATCATCCAATATAATAGGATTAGGTCTTGTGATTGAAATGGAATTGTTATTCAAATGGCTCCGGCGTGTTTGGTCATTTTGTCAAGAAAAAGCAACAACTGAGGACTGAGGTAAGAATCAATCTATCAGTGTATGTTATTTAATAATTTTAATTAATTCCCATCTCAAAATAAATCATGATGATGATTTTAAAAGCACATTGGTAGGATGGGAACATTGGCTAGCCAACGTAACTGTGTTGGAACCGAGATGGAAGTCATGGAACTGGGAAATGTGTACCGTATTACCTCATCAAGTTATTATTATTAGAAATGTAATTATTCTAATATTAATAAATACTCTCAAAAATTATATTGTGTGAATTATTAAAGAAACATAATTAACATGGCGCTGCGGAACTTTCGATTTGAGAAGAACTGTTAGTAGTTGAACTTGGTACAGTACATAACCTCCGGCTTTATACTTAATAATTAATAAATAAAATAATTAACACCCGGCTTTAATAATTATTATTTGTACTTAATACTTGTGGTCGTTGCCAAGGACTAGGTACAGTACATAACCGGCTTTATACTTAATACTTGAGGTCGTTGCCAAGAACTGGGGTTTCCAGATAGGCAGTGTCGGAATTCTCTGATCACAGTAAAATAAAATACATGGTCATTCAAGCTGCGGAGGTGCTTGTCTTCTTAAAAGAGGTTTAAATCGTAAAAATCCTGCAGTGAGTTGAGTGGCTTTTCCAAGAGTTTATTTTTCACTGTGGTATGGAATCAAGAGTCCCGTGTTTCCTTAATTTGTCTAGGAAGGCTGTTGAAAAATCTTATTGCCTGTCAACTCAAGCTATTGTAGATGGAAATGAATTGGGAGTTGCCTTTGTTCAAATGCTAATTAATAATTATTATTAAACGAAAGCTATTGTAGTTTCCTACCAATCGGCTCCAGGGCACATCCAGTCTAGTGGCATGTTTGGTATTGTGGCTGTGTATATCACACCTTTTTTGTACTTACTCCAGATTCCTCTTGATATACATCTGCGAGCACAACACATTGAGACTGTACACCATGAGTATCCCCAGATCCCTAAATAGTGGCCTGCAGTGATCCCTGAAGCTGGAAAATGTCACTAACCTCAGTCTTCTTTTGCAGTAGCAGCACATCGTGGACAGCTGGTGCATGACCCCACAGGAGCAGGCCATAGATGATATGGCTGTGAAATAGCGAATGATAGGCCATGACAAGGCCTATCACAAGGCGATGACTAGGCCAATATAGGTACGTTCTACCAAAAACAAATAGTTCCAATTGTTGACTTTTAGGCTATATAATAATCAATTTCATATTATAAATTACATAAATAATTGAAAACACAAATTACTTGAAAATGGCATCAATGTTGAAACATGTTGTGATAAAATAATTCAAAAAAGGGTTCTGCGATTTTTATTTTTATTTCTATTTATATTACAAGTAGCCCTATACAGAAAAGATACAATATAAATCACATGTTTTTGAACACTACATACGCTAAATTCAAGTTTAAATATTACCCTGATTAAGCTGATTTTACGACTCACACTGGCGCACAAGGAATCTTCCTTTTGCCGGTGGTTTTGCCTCACCTTCTGTACTCGTAAGCATAAATTGATTAAAACAATAGGTACCTAGAAATGAAACTTTAACGGTATCTTTACTTATGGTTCTACCTTTTGTTACTACGCTTAAGACTCTTGGTCTCGTGGTAAGCTTTGTAAAAATAAATAATTGAAATGAACACTCTAAATCAAAACGCGTTCAACAATGTCCTATTAGGCTACATTCTTGTCGATTTCGAAGGATTATCTGAAGGATTAGCATGGCGGAAAGTTGAAATGTTTTTTCTCCTAAATCGCCCATTCAACTCAAATGATAAAAAAAAACTTGACTCAAGTAAACTTGAACAATATTAACCTTACTTAGGCTATGAAACTGTTAGATAAATAGATGGAAATGAATTGGAAGTTGCATTTGTTCAAATGTCAATTAATAAATAATTATTATTAAACGAAAATCCCTATTAAATTCTGTAAATCACCCCGAAGACTTCTGCTACTGCAAATATTGGCAACAGGATAAACAGCTAGATGGAAATTCGATGAGTGCTACTATACAAAAATTATTTGCCAACCTGGCAGTTAGGAGGTACTGGGTTCGATTCCCGGACTGACAAATAATTTTTGTATAGTAGCGCTCATCGAATCTCTATCTAGTAGTTTACCCTGTTGTCAATATTTGCAGTAGCAGAAATCTTCGGGGTGATTTACATAATTTAATTGGGATTTTCGTTTGATAATAATTATTTGTAAGATAAATGTTTGATTTGCTCTGCTCAACTGAAAAGCTTGTTTGAGTTGTTTTGAATTTAGAATAGTTAAAGTTTAGAATTAATTTTCAATAATTGTAGTTTAGACTTGAATTGTTGATATTGTATTGTGATATGTTATTTGTGATTGTTGATAATTAATGTTGACTATAATGCTTTGTATTTTGACTTGACTAAAATTGTAAAGTAATTGTCTGTCAATGAAGATATTTGAATTTAAGTTGTGACTTGTTTTGTGTTTGACAGATAGCATGCATTGTTGTCAACATGTTATAGTGTAAGAAAATGCCGGGTAGAGCAATTCTAATGGTGGGCCCACCGGGACCGGGAAGAACGACCATCGCTCCAGCTATAGCTCAGGAGTTGAGGAGCAATGTAAGGTTATCTATTTGTTTCATTTATTATTAAGCCCCCCCCGCTCAAAATGCCTCTGATATTCTGTTTGCTGTTGTATTTGAAAGCAGCGGAAGCATAAGAGAAATAGTTCATGTAGCATTGAGTTGATAATTTATTACATGCAATCGATAAATAACGGGGGAACCGAGCTTCCCTCGAAAGTGTAAGTTGAATTTTTATTGAATGTCGTAATAATATTATTAAATGAAAATCCTATTAAATGCTGTAAATCACCCCGAAGACTTCTGCTTCTGCAAATATTGACAACAGGGTAGATATTAGATATTATTGACAACAGGGTAGGTATCCCCGGTCTAGATGGAAATTTGATGAGTGCTACTAATCAAAAATCATTTGTCAGCCAGGGAATCGAACCCAACCCGGGGTTGAATTTCCATCTAGCTGTTTACCCTGTTGTCAATATTTGCAGTAGCAGAAGTCTTCGGGGTGATTTGTGTAACAATGAAGAGCCACGTAGTCATTGTAGACCATTGTTTATTGAGAATAGAATTCTGACTCTTCCTTCTATGTATGTCCTGGAATGTCTGTGTTATGTCAAAAAGAACCTGGATAAATTTAGCCTCAACTCTGATAGGCATACATACAATACAAGAAGGGCAAGTAATATAGGTGTCGAATGGTGCTCTTCCAGCGCATCATTGAGAAGCTTCAGGGCCCAATCTCTCAGATTTTATAATGCCCTTCCGTCATTGGTAAGAGACCTAGATGCCACCCAATATAAAGATAGAGTTAGGAAAGGCCTAATAAGAGGTGGACTTTACAAGGTACCTGAATTTTATAAAATTTCACAGTCTATGTAAATCTGTTACTATTGTGTATGTTTAGGCTGTGTATACTTAGTTTGTAATCTTGTTTAATAAGTAAATTTTAGATGTAATTGTGTTTTAGCTGTGTAGACTTTTGTATTGTTAATTATTTTGTATACTTGTGACGATGACCAATGTTTATTGTAAACCAAATGGTAATAAATATATTATTATTATTTACAGCATTTAATTGGATTTTCGTTCAATAATAATTATTCATTAATATTAGCATTTGAACAAATGCAACTTTCAATTTATTTCCATGTGTAGAATGTCGATGATCTTTCTCCATAAATTGAAATGGGTTGCCTAGTTGCTAGTTCTTCTTCAACTTGTGAGTTCAGTTATGTAAATCAATATTTGCTGTGTGTGTGTTTCAGAATGTAAAATGCAACTTGATAATCTTTTCAATCTAGATTTTCATTATCAATTCATTCATTTTTTACTAAATTAACATCATAACAAGAGTGTACTGATTTGTTTGGTGGTAAGGCTAGTCGCATATTGAGACGCGTCGTGACTTGTCGTGCCGTGACATTATCATATTATAATGTTTAAATCTTACAAGTACTAGCTTCGTCTCAATGTGAACATTATAATATAATTTTAAGACTCAACTAACACTTACGCGACTCAGGTAGAGAAGAGACTCGACTCTAGTCGAGAGCATGTGTTTTCAAATGGTGACGTCGCGGACACTAGAATCGACTAGTCTGAGTGTCACCATTTGGAAACACATGCTCTCGAATAGAGTCGAGTCTCTTCTCGACTTGAGTTGAGCCTAACTCATCTAGCAGAATTTTATCACGTTGCGTCGCGTCTCAATGTGCGACTAGCCTCAGTAGTATTGCTTTTAAACCATCTAGCCTAACTTGAATAATTTTGTTTTCAGGCAAAGAATACAGTTCTAATTACTTACATCTTGCTCATTGTTGGAGTTTGAAATGATGGCTCAGAAACTTTGCCAAACTCGGATGACCCAAGCTGGAGGACCTAAAAATCGTCTGATATTCAAGGGTCAGAGAAGAGCCTTCTGATGCTATGGTCAACAAATCCCATGGAGGAGATAATAATCACAAACGATTAAAATCATCTTAATTACTGCCCACTGGATTATTCTCAAGCCTGAGAAGAAATGTTATTACGCAAATCATTGACCTCTCATCGGTATGTTATTGATCATTACAATGTGTTTTACTAGTTTTATAAAGTGTCTTTGAATATTCTGATGAATTTACTTTTTTAATTATAATCTTCTCTCGTCAGATTTAAAGAATGAGGTGTTTATTTTTTTGGATAATACCCACATAAACGCTCTGTTTGTCGTGGGTGTTTGATGAAACGTCCCTGCCTACAAGCGTGATTCGAACTCACGACCAGACAGTGCTAGTAGACTGAAGGTAGTAGTATATTAACGCCTTAGACCACTACAACAGCCTGGCTTGCAAATGGTCATGTGTAAGCCAACATTTGGGTAAGATCTGAATGTAAAGTCCTCCATGTACATTGATACTTGTAAACCTTGGAGCTGATTATTATCGTACGATCATTATTTGAATGCAAATACTTACCTTGCTGACTTGATGCTGAATTCAAACTTCTGTACAGTTTGCAATAACATGACTTCTGACCCTGGTGCATCTATAATATCTATAATATATTCTATGTGACGAAGATGGTGATGATGTAAAGTTAGTGGATCAATGCCTAGAATATTGCGTTGTGTTTTGGCAGTTTAATCCAAGTGAATGGATTAATTTTTTAGTAGATGTTTTATCATAATATATTATTAACTGTTAAACTAGAAGGAGTTGATCAACTCCAAGTTGGACAATGGTTGATTAGCTGAGTAAATTCGACATATTTTAATAGTAACAGTTCTTTTTTTAACAGTTGTTAACCTTTTAGTTTAACAGTTCATTCGTGTGTTAATTGATACAGTATGCTGTGATTAAGATTAAGTGTATGCCCTCTTATGGAAGAAAGTTTAGATATCCAAATATTCTCAGGTCTTTGGTAACTATTGAGTCAAATATTTCTATTTGATTCCGTATTTAATTCATATTAAAATTTCAAGTTCAGGTAATATTATATCTTTGGATTGAAAATTCTACCCAAATCAATAAAGTGAAAACATTACCTTATTTAAAAAAAAATATTAAAATTGATGAATGAAAATATTTTGGTCTGTTTTTGCTTTGCCAATAATTCCTATAATTTATTCTAATCACACCAAGTAACTGAATATTGATTATTGAATAGTTACAGAAAATCACTAGTACTTTTATTATATTCTATATTAAACACGACTAGTTTCGGCGATAATGCGATCATCTAGTGTCCTTTTGTTTTCAAATTAATTTTCATCAATTAATTTTTTTGTTTTTATCAATTCATTCTGAAGCTAAACTTGATAATAGCATTACCGACGGAACCAATTTTATATACTTGAAAAATATAATAAAGGCGTTAGTGATTTCCTGTAACTAAACATTCTATCAGCCCCATCAAAATACCTGATTGATTATTGAATATTTGCTGTCAATTCTCAATGATCATGTACAGAATTACTGCAGTAGTTGGCAATTTAAAGATAAATTGATCAATAGTCTTTGAATTGATCAATAGTATTTGAATTGATCAATAGTATTTGAATTGATCAATAGTCTTTGAATTGATCAATAGTCTTTGAATAATTGATCAATAGTCTTTGAATTGATCAATAGTCTTTGAATAATTGATCAATAGTCTTTGAATTGATCAATTCAAAGGCAATTGAAAACCAAATGTTATTCATTTAGGTTATTTGCCCAACAGATTTGTTTTCAAATTATTTACGGTCCAGGCAAGGGATTCCAAGTTATGTCATACTGATTACAGATTTAGTAAATTCTCTGTGAAGTTTGTCAACAATTTACATCATCCCGTACAATATTTATGTTCATACAATAATTAGAAACTATGTATTTTGATAGGTCAAACACTCTTCTGGTCCGGATGACATTCCAATAACAGTTGTCAAAAAAGTTTTACCAGCAATAATCAAACCACTAGCACATATTGTAAATTCCTCCCTAATATCAGGCCATTTTCCTAACAAACTGAAGATAGCTAGAGTCTTTCCAATATTTAAAAAAGGTAGTATCACAGATCCTGGTTGTTATAGGCCAATAGCATTATTGTCAGTATTTTCAAAAATTATTGAACGAGTGGTTTATATTCAATTGATGGAGTACTTAGAAATAAATAATTTATTGGACACAGAACAACATGGCTTTCGTTCAAAAAAATCAACAATTACAGCAGGAGTGGATTTCATAAATACAATAATTAATAGTATAGATAAAGGAGAGAAAGTTGTTGGCACATTTCTGGACATGACTCGTGCATTTGACAGTGTACTGTCTCGCTAGAGGATTTAGGAGTACATGGAAAGGAGCTTACTTGGTTCTCATCTTATTTAATTGGTAGACAGCAATTTGTAGAAATAGAGCATACTCAAGAGAACAGTAACCATATATGTAAGAGAAGCTGTCGCTCTGACCTGAAAAGTTTAAAGTATGGAGTACCCCAAGGGTCAATTTTGGGTCCGCTATTATTCCTGTGCTATATCAGGGGTATGCCCAATGTGGTTCCACCGCAAGCCTCTGTATGCCTATATGCGGATGATGCCAATATAATCTTTACTGGAAAATCGACGGAAGATGTGGAGCTCTCATCTGCTATAGGCCTGTCCTCGATTAATGAATATTTGAATAGCCGGAATCTATTATTGAACTCAAGTAAATCTATTGTTGTCCCTTTTATGACTAGGCAAAGTAGGAATGAATTATGCCCAAGCATAGCAGTGAATAACGAGCTTCTAGAGTCAGAAGAGAGAACAAAATTTCTAGGCTTGTTAATAGATAGCAATCTTTCATGGGATAATCATGTTTGCCAAGTTATAAAAAAAATATCCCCAGGTCTGTATGCTTTGCGTAGAATGTCTAATTTATGTAGTATACAGACACTGAAATCAATATACCACTCCGTAATACATGCGCATCTAGCTTACGGTCTATGTATTTATGGCAGTACTAGTAAGAATAATCTTGATAAAATCCTCAAACAGCAGAAAACAGCTATAAGAATCATGCTCAACCTCGATAGAATTGACTCAGTAAAAGTAGCGTTCACACAACTTGGAATCTTGACAGTTTATGGCCAATACATTTTTGATGTTATTATCTTCTTCAAGAACATTGCTGGTACAAACTTAAGGAATAATACACACAATTATAATACGCGTTTCGGTCGAATTACAGAAAGACACAGATTACATATCTTTGAGAAAAAACAATTTACAGAGGAGAGAAATATTTTCTGAAGCTACCAACTAGTTAAGAGTATTAGAAGATTCTCAAATATTTAGAAAGAACTTGAAGGAATATCTGGTGAACTTATCGTTGTATTCGTTATATGAGTTTGACGCTAATTTTTAAATAAATTATAAATTTCTTTGTAGTCTAGAGATAGCCTAGCCCTAGAGTTGTAAAATCTTTGACACTATTCATATGTACATGTACATTATTTAATGAATAAAGACTATGATTGATTGATTGATTGATTGATAGCTTAAACATACAGATTTAGTGCCAGTTGCACAATAGCCGGTTAAATCTTAATCGTGATCAACTCCACGAGAACCAATCAGAGAAGCTGTCTTATCAAAAAAGCCTTCTCTGATTGGTTCTCTCGAAATTAATCACGGTTAAAATTTAACCAGCTTTTGTGCAACCAGGCCTTAAAGTTCGAGACTTTCATGTCAATTGAATTGCAATCAATGTTTCAGTGCTTTAATTCAAGATGAAATTGGTCAAAATTGAAACTATTCAGTGTAATAATACGTTATATTTGGTGTAATTTAATAGGTTGAAGTTGAACCAGTGACTCAATGACTGAATCATTTCAGATGGAAGTGAAGGAGGTACTGCTGAGAAGTGTTCGTCGCTGAGAAACGTTCGTTGCTGAGCAGTGTTCGTCGCTGAGAAACGTTCGTTGCTGAGCAGTGTTCGTCGCTGAGAAACGTTCGTTGCTGAGCAGTGTTCGTCGCTGAGAAACGTTCGTTGCTGAGAAGTGTTCGTTGCTGAGCAGAGTTCGTCGCTGAGAAGTGCTCGTTGCTGAGAAGTGTTCGTCGCTGAGAAGTGCTCGTTGCTGAGAAGTGTTCGTCGCTGAGAACGTTCGTTGCTGAGAAGTGTTCGTCGCTGAGAAGTGCTCGTTGCTGAGAAGTGTTCGTCGCTGAGAAGTGCTCGTTGCTGAGAAGTGTTCGTCGCTGAGAACGTTCGTTGCTGAGCAGAGTTCGTCGCTGAGAAGTGCTCGTCGCAACAGATGCTGGAGGTGAGTGGTCTCAACCTTATTATTATAATCTTCAAGTAATAGTTATGAAACAATTATAATGGGAGTAGTCTCCAATTCTGAAAAAGTACTATAACAATGCAGTATCAAATTTGTGTGAATTTTATGAACAAGGCATTCAATGATAATTAAACCGCATCCAAAGGTGAGTAATTAGGAACTTCCAAGAAGACTTTACAACTTCGGTAATTCATTAGAAATATTCAATGATTTATTGCTGTGTTTCGCGTTGTTTCAAAGGAAAAGAACTCAAGTGTTTAGTAGAATAGTCTGATAGTACAGAATTGTACAATCGCTAGTGATAGTCAAATTGAAAAAGGTTTCCTCCACTGAATCCAAGTGTGCATGAACGTCAGTCAGTGTTGTAGTGTACCATCTTGCATTGAGTAGACATTTCTTTGTTAGTCATTATTATCGAAAAAAGTTGCAACATATCCGGATAAACTAATCCTGTGATTTTTGTATTGGACAAGGATGGCTATTGTAGCACTGTTGGGCCTAGTGGAGGCAGCTGCCTTTGTAACAACACCAAATACAGCTCTATATCTTTTTTGAATAATTTCTTATCAATCATGAAAGTTGTAAGGTCTTTGAAAAAAAAAAACAAACTGTAATTTATATAATGTTTGTTGATGGATATTTGTGATCTTACAGTATTTGTTAAGCAACAATTTCAACAAGAATTCATTTTTTCAGTTGGTTGCGCCAATATCAATAGGAAAGTGACAATGAAGAAATTGCTGACTGGCGTTGAAGACAAGTATATGGACCAGGATAAAGACAAGGATATTGATGATTTAGTGACGTCACAGGAGAATGCTAGTCATGGAAAAACAATCACAGCGATCATGGTGACTATTCGTTGCAAATTATGCTCTAAATAAATGATTGATACAACTTTAGAATCCCATAGCTATACTGTATCCAAACTTTCTGTATATTCACTGTTATTTAAAACACAAGGAAAAACTATCAAGTGCCCTTTATTTCATTGCAACATTACTAGTTCCAACACTTCAAGAGCCATTTGAAATAATGCTAGTTTATGGTAATATAATAATAGTAGTTTATGTTCATGATATGATGATATAGACATAAACTAGCATTAATTCAATGTTTTCATTTATTTTATATACACCTTATAGTGGCTCTTGAAGAGTTGAAACTAGTAGTGTTGCATGAAATAAAGGGTTTTTTATTGTGTGGTTTAACCTTGTGTATATTATACAAGATGCGCCAGAGAAACTTACTTATTTGAAAGGTCGATAAAAACAAAAGTACTTGTATAATATTTTTTTTACATGAGAATACAATATCTTAATTTTTTTCATGCAGTCTTGAAAATTACATCAGACCAATGGCGACCCCCATTGAGCATACACTGATGAAGTCGATTTTTGAAATTTCGTTGCAGTACATCTATCGGTATGTTGGCAATGGCGTCGCGAATGTTGTTCTTGAGGTGTGCTATGGTCCGTGGTCGATCGACATAAACCAGAGATTTCAAATAACCCCATGAAAAAATCGCATTGAGAAAACGCATGTGGAAATGAGCCTTGTCACTAAAAAAATGACTGCGTCTCCAGGCAGGTTGTCAATAATTTGCATTTGACGGGCAACAAAATCGCGTTCAGTCAATTCTTGAACAACAGCCAATTTATAGGGATGAAGTTGAAGGTCTTCATGGTAAATTCGTCGAACAGTGGAGTCAGAAATTGCCATAGCAGCTGCGTGCTTGTGAGCCGAACGCCGGGGAGAACGCACAACTGACTGCCTCACTCTTTTGATATTTTCTGGAGTTCTGATGGTTCGTTCAAGTCCATTTCTGGGTTTAGTGACACTTCCACACTCCTGATATGAGTTAAACCACGACAGAATCGAATAATGGCCAGGAACGAGTCTGTGGGGAGGAATTTCAAATCGAGCACAGAAGGTGATTGACCATTAGAAAAAGAAGCTCTCAACTGCGAAGGCCCGCTGCTCTCTAGACCAGAGCATGATGGCTATTTACTTGAGGGAGGATACATTTGAGAACTTCCGCCTCCAGATGAGCCCCCTCTTGCCCCTCTACACGACTAGTTCAACGCACGGGAATTTTTCAAATAAGTAAGTTTCTTTGGTGCAACTTGTATAATAAGAGCTAAGTAGTTCACACAATAGGAACTATAAAAGGTGACAAAGGAATTTAATATATATTTTCTTGATTACAAAAGGTAAACTATATTGAACTTTGTTGGAAAAAAGCTGATTCAGTACAATTGAATATCTTCAACGAAAGAATAAAAACAGGTTGCGGACAAATCATAGCCAAGAAAAATGAAGTTTGAGCTATTCAACATAGATATAGGGTCTTACAGGGTCACATGATACAGTAGGCCAATATATAGTTTGAAAATATATAGAAACAAAATATTATTCATGTCTTATCTATGAAGTATATTCCCCTTTTTAATTTAATTGTTTCCGTTGTAGCTTGTAATTCAAGTGGTATATATATATATATATATATATATATATATATATATATATATATATATATATTCGTATGGTCAGGGTCGTATGTAAGGATCATTTCAACAGGACTGTGGTCACCACGATACCCTGATCTGTCTAGCCTTGACTTCTTCCTTAGAGGCTACTTGAAATTAATTTTTTACAGGAGCCACCCTCATATCCCTCAAGGATTGAAGACAAACATTACTTTTGCTATTCATGAAATAGACAGCAAACAGCTGAAAAGATTGGCCAGGAACAAGGTGAAACGTGTTAAGTGCATTGAAATGGATGGACAACACTTTCAACATTACTGCAATCTCTTAATTCAAGTGATTGTCAATAAATTATTATTTACACACTGGAGAGTTGGGCTCTGTTTTAAATTGAACAACCTGTATATTTATTCCATATTTGAATTTTTTGTTGTACCATCTTCTATATTTATTTCATCATTTTTAGGAACTCTATGAGAAGTATCGAGTCTCTCGAAGTCTCTACGTAGACCCCTACATCTACATCTCTACATCTCTACCTATCTACATCTTTACATCTACATCTCTACCTACGTAGAGATGTATCTACTCCTACGTCTTAGCCTACGGTTCACTCAGCTGCAAAATCAGAATCTCCAGGTTCATTGGGTGTTACATCTCAGGTTGGATTAGATATAGAATAATAAAGGGTGTTTCACGACAAACGCAACTCAAAATTTAAGTAGATGGTTGGTGATACAGACAAATTTTAGATACCCAAACTTCTATGTTGACGAAAGTACATTAAAGGCCAAATAAGTGCCATTTATAAAGAGCTAGTCATTAATTAATGATGCTTTAGAGATTAGGGCAAGATAATTTATACTGCAGTTCCTAATAAGTCGACAATAATACGGTTGATCGAAAAATTTCATGCAACTGGTAGTGTGCAAGATGACGTAACTCGCCTGTCACAAAGCTAACCGGGGAAGTTACGAACAAAAGCTTGTTGCAGTCACCTAAAAGACTCGCTTAGAAGGTTATGATCACAAGCTGGGGTGTCATCAACTACTTATGTTATAAAAATTCCATCTATACACTAATGTAGTGCAATTAATTTTGTCATTCAATTTCTGGCTTTGTTCATCGTGAAACACCCTTTAGAATATAGTAAGTTTCTTATCGACTTGTGCTCTGGTGTAAATCAATTTTGCTTTTTAGTTTAGAAAAATTGTGCAAATTGTTGAAAGTTTGTCGATATATTTTAGTATAATATTACTCTGAATCTATACACTCATAATTTGAGATGGCATACCCTCTTGGCTGGAAATATTCCATAATGATTTCCCAATTGATGATTGAATTCATATTTCAGATGATTACCAACATTTTTCCAACTGTAATATTTATTTATTCACATTGTGTACAAATACTTAACATGAGGAAAGACACAACAGGCTCATGCCCAAAACTG
Organism: Nilaparvata lugens; assembly: GCF_014356525.2. Taxonomy (NCBI): domain Eukaryota; kingdom Metazoa; phylum Arthropoda; class Insecta; order Hemiptera; family Delphacidae; genus Nilaparvata; species Nilaparvata lugens. The sequence continues at coordinate 6,902,299 of NC_052518.1, forward strand.
TCCCATTTCCAATATATACTATACTGTCCAAATCAAAATGTTGGTTATGTCACTTTCACTTTTCAAAATACAATTTACACTCTTCAATAATGAGATAAACGAGAAAATTTCGAATCAAATAGATAATATTAGAGTCTGAAATTGAAAAATCTAGAACAGTAACTAAATAATTATTCAAAAAGTCTAAATTTTGAATGAAACTAGAAATTTTTGAGCTAAAACCTACTCACTTTACTTGAGACTTGATATTCCTTGAGACTTGAAATTATGATAATGACTAATATGTAGCCATGTTTCTCAACAGACTTCCGTCAAACAGGAATATATATTATCGTGGGCGTACAAGGAAAATCCACCAAGTCCATGAAAGTCAATTTTTCAGGAAACCAATTTCTAATCTTTAACATCAATCATAATTTCCTTATAGTGATTTTTCACAAACTAATTTCATACTGCAATAAATTAAATACATACATATTTATCCTTTTCCTTGATTTTACAATAGCTCCGAGAATGTAATTTTTAAAAACAGTAGAAGTTATAAAACTCCTATAAAATGAGTCGTCCAGTTGCAAAACCCGTTATGTCCTTTTTTAAAAAATTTCAGAAATGACAAAAAACTGTAGACTGAAAATGAAATGAAGAAGAACGCCAGTTACATTATTGTAAAATCATGTGATATATTACAATGCTCATCCAGTACTTTGAAAGAGATTGATTTATATTTTGGGGGGTTTTGGAGGGGTTTTATTATGGACATAACGACTTCTGTTGCATTATGCTGGAGAAAACGACTTTTGCTGCATTAAATGTGGCAATGACACTAATTGTGTGTACAAACTCATTATTATCACTAATGTCTGCTGAATCTAATAGTATGGTGATAATCAGAATTAGATTGTCAATAAATTTATTGTATTTGCTAAAATTTTATGAAGCTCAGCAAATGTTGAAATTCAATGTGAGTTATCATAAAATTATTAAAATAAATAAATTTTTTGCCAAATTAAATTTTTTTTTAGGAAAAAATAATCTTGAAACAGTTAAAATTCAAAAAATACTTTTATTAATTCAAACAGTTTTATTATTTTATTCAAAAAATGTATTAAATAATCCCAATGACTTCCCCACTCTCATCAATTTCGCCCAAATCACTGTCACATTCATCGTCATTTCGTGGTTCTTGAAGAGCTTGTTGTTGTTGAAACAAATTTTTGAAAAATGTGAGTTCCTCATTCTTTTCCCATTCTTTAGAAAAATGTTTTGATAACAGTGTATTGATGTCTTTCAACTTCAGTTTATTGATTGGCACACCCTCCTCTATTATCACTGGATTAATGGCCCTCAATTGTTTCCCATGTTTAACAATAGTCTTTCCTACTCCAACATCCGTGTTGTAATGAATTTCTCCCCTTAAATTACAGTTTTTCTGTTTGGTTTTGGTAATAATAATTCTTTTTGTAGGCCTAAGCTTAAAGTGCCAATCTTTTGGCTCTTTCACAACTAGTGAAGTCATTTCCTTCCAATCTAGAACAGGGCATTCTTTCCCTAGACGGAAGACAGTAGCAAACGTTTTAAAAATTTCTACATAATTCTCATCAGACAACAGTGTGGTGATTTTCTTTATTTTAGTCTCAATACGACCGAAAACCCTATCAGGTGGGATGAAAGAGTGCCCAACAACTGGGAAAAGCAACATTATTTTTTTCAATGTCGGTGGTGCTTCACAAGCCAAGAACTTACACAGCATTCCAATAACAATTTTATTTTTATTTTGCCCACCACATCCATCGGCAACTACTTTGATGGTTTCTACTCCTGTCAAATCTGTATTTATCAAACGATGATACAAAGCTGATGCAATTTGATTTGAACCCTTTTTGAATTCGTTCTCCAGCCAAACATATGAGAAAACTTTATCTTTGGTTTGAGCATCTTGTGATGATCCCTGACAAATTGTGAAATTGTAAATGTATAGTTGGCGCAAATAATAAGCTGCCTGGTCAGGTATTTTGGGAATTACCTGGTTTTTTGGCAATCAAAGCTAAATGTAAGTTCACCATCTTTCCTCTCTCTAACTAACTTATAGAAGGCATCTGCCTTTTTCTCATGTATAGTCAACTCTGCTCTTATTGTCCCCTTCTCTTCCAGGTCCCTACAGCGTTTGATTCTTTCCTTGAGTGACAGACATGTAGAGCATACATCTGTTGCAGGCGACCCGAAGCCTAGATTGTAGTCAGAATCAAAAATGTTTCTAAAATAATCATATTTTACTTTAAGATTCTCGTCATGAGATGCTTGATACTGGTCCCACAATATCTAGCAATATAAGCATCAGATGAACAAGAGAGATGAAGAATGATGAAAAGAAATAAATATTTTTCATTTGTTTGATGATTAATTATTTAACATTCATTGTTTATAGAATTGAATTAAAATATGAAATCAAAGTTTGGAAGAATTGTAATTAGTGCATTTTTCCAGTAGACACTTGTTCATAATGAACTTTCTCAATCAAGCTTGAAATAATCAGAATCTTGAATTAATAAGATTAGTTAAGATCAATACTAATTATTAATTAAGGTAATTAATTAATTGATCAAGTTTTAAAAAACCAACAAATAAGATAATCTTGAATTAATCTTGTTCATCTTTTGAGACATCTCCAGCACTTGACTCTGGAGTTGCATTAACAATTGCTTTATTGGATGGTAATAATTGTTTGTACCGTGCATGGAACTCCTCTGGAATGGCCATTTTCTTGCACAAATTCAATAAATCGTTTTTTTTATGATTGCTGATTGGCAGCTGCGTTTTGTACAAGCCTTGTTATTCTGGCTTGAACTTGATGGATGTCTCCCTTTTCAAAAAAAAAATTCATTGATGAATATTCTTCTCTGTGCTCATACTTGTATTCTAGTATTTCTGGTTTGGTTTTGGTGAACTGCATACTCTTGATCAACAGCCAGTTCACTTGATCACCATTCACATTTTTCTTCCTAATCGTAATCGAAATTTCTGAGAGCTGCTTCAAATCAAATAAGTTGATGTACTTCATCTCTCTCACTCTGTATTGCATAGAGGTTTTGTTTCTCACTCTATTTGAGCGAGTCAATCTGAAAATCTTTAGCCAATCTTACATTCTGCCTTCATATAGCTAAGGCCACTTTGTAAGAATTTGTGCTCAATGCATTCTTCAACTGAAGGGGTTGAATTGATCAGCAAAAGGAACAATAGAGGACCAAGTACACTGCCCTGTAGAACTCCTGATGTACTGAAAAAGGGAGTTGGTCCAACACTCCTGACCAGAACATAATTGGTCGTAATGATGGTAACGTTTTTGATTTTACATCATAGAAAGTCTTATTCTTGGTTGTATCCGGTTCGTACGATTTTCGCGGGAATTCAGCACGGGTTCGGGATATATAAGTTTATTCCGGGTGGACGTAATACCCAATGTAGCCATACCGATCGATTATCCTCACTGCGTCATCGAAGCTCCTGGTTGTGAAAAGGATATCGTCGCCTTGTGCCAGAAGGTTGCAAACTGGACACTGGATCCCTTGTCGCGCGAGGCCAGATCGACAATCACTTAAAAGCTGCATAAATTGAGCATCGTGTCAAGGAGTGCAGTTCAGCGGCAACCACTTGGTACCCCATTTTCCCAAGTTGTCTCCCTGCAACCGAAGACAACTATGGGAGGTTGGTCGAAAATGCTGCACATTAAGACTTGGTAGTAATGGTCAAATTGAGGACTTTTTGCTTAAGCTGAGACCATCTCTCAGCCCTTCAAAGTTGACTTTGATTGTTTTCTTGCTCTGCATGTTATCAAAACTCCTCTGATCGAGCGGTACTTTGAAGACGTAGCTCCTCATGAGATGCAGCATAGCCATATAATATTTTACCTTTTGAGTTGAATACATGAAGAGAGAGAAAATCGGGCAACCAGCGAAGCCCTGCTCGACCCACTGCGAGAGGAAGCCCATCCACCGATTGCTGTGGTCGCCGCACTTTACCACTGGGTAAATACAGACGCTCCACAGTCCTGAAAAGTTTGTGTGGGTAAGTAACAAATTAGTTATTGAGACCCTCAACTTGACCTTCAATTTACAATCAAATAGAAAATTAGTGTTTGATATAATCAATAAACTAATAACTTAATCTCCAAATTCCAATCTTAGAGCTTCCACTTCTGCTTTCGGAAGTGCTTACTAAACAATTATTCTCATATTATCAATTGTTTATTTTTCTGTGTGGCGAAAAATAGCGTTCGCACCACGGGCAAAAATGTTTTTCCGGCTCTCAATCTGCTTGAAAACCGATTTCAAGCCGGGAAAGTCTCATTTTCGGCCCTAGGTGCGAAATATACTATTTCATTCACTCACCACTTTAATCTTTTGCAAATAATTCATTATACCACTTAACAGCATCTGCATCCAAAAATTTAAATAGACTCCTGATATATTTTTCTTTCAATGGATTTATTTGATCACTAGCTGCTCCTGGAAGATGCTGCTCCAAGTCCATGGGAATGTCTTTTTTTTAAATATGTAAAGGGTAGAAATGATCCGGTGTAAGTTGTTGCTGCTGCAAGTCCCCCTGAAGATTGAAAAGTCAGTTTTGTGTAAGACTGAATTTTAAAAGGTATTTATTTCCAGCCGGCTTCCTTCTCATCACATCTTTGAAACCTTTTGACCATTTCCGTATTACTGGGCCACCGTTTTTTACAACAAATGGAAATGGGGTTTCTCTTGCAATTTCAAGTATTTGTATATATTTTGCTAGAGTATACATTTTTTCTTCTTTCTTTATTTTAATGCCACTAAGGCCAAAGTTTCGGTCGCATTGACTAAAAGAGTGTCCTCTTACTGGAAACATATGAGTGACTTTGACATTGAATTCATTGATATCCAACTACAAAATGATGTTACCAGAAGATTCTTATTTTGACCTCCTGCAGCATCAGAAAGAAGAAAGATTTCTTTATAGGAGTTATTGAACTTTCCCTTTATCACATCAAATACAAAAGAACATACTGTGTCTGGGTTCTTCTTAGACTCAGTTTCTAAGAAATAGAATAAAAAACTGGTGTCATCATTGTGACAGTGTACATTGAATAAGTACACCCACATAAGTCTCTTATAAAATTGGGAAGTTTCATTTGTCTTAGGCAATGGGAGATTTTGTGCATAGTCAAACTCCAACACAAGAGTCCCACTGTTGTGTTCTTTACTATTCCTAATTAAGTCATCCTTCCGTTCTTATATGCATTGAATCTTCTTCTATGGATTTCATACTGGATTTTACAAGCATAATTTGGATTACTAGAAAGCTTCACTTTACACTCAGAACAATAATCACACAAGTCTGTTTTAGGTAAAGTGAAACCATAGTTCATCTTTGTCTTAAAAAATTAGTGATACGTTTTGTAAGCTGGAAATTTCACCTCACCATTGGTTTTCTCTCTCAAAAAAATTTTGAGCATCTCATAAATTTTTTTTGGATACAAATTCGGATTTTCAAAGTATTTTTTACTGGATTTGTTTCTTGAGTAATGAGATTCGCGGCTTGGAGTGAGGCTCAAATGTTCTTCTGCTAGATCCCAAACTGTTCGACTAATGGACCGAGGACGATTCTGGTGTGTACCTCTTTTTTCCAAATGTAGCACCATTTAAAATTTTATGCTGGACAACTCTTAACCTTTTATCTGAAACTTGAAGGAGCCCTGTTAGGAATGTTTCACAAACAACAGTTTCAGAACCACAAACTTGAACACTGTATGTCCATATATTTTCCCTTTTTTTCTGAACACCTACATGATGTGTAGAAGAATTTCTACATTGCATAAGTCCAGATAAAATAACGTCTTGTTGCTCCTTTGATCCATCACCATAGAACTGATTACAAATATTTTCTTGGTCTTCAGTAGCTATTGCAGTAAAACACTCACTTTTGCAACATTTTAACACTATGACAAATGGTTTTCCTGAATATCTCAACTTTTTTCTGTCATTGCGTTCTTTCAAAGACTGTTTTTTACCTCTTTTTCTGGTAGAATCACTCAAAGTCACTTCTATTTCTGATTCACTACTCATTTTTTAACTCAGTACTGTATTAAAAAAGATAAAATAACTAACTTGCTCACTTAACCTAACAATCTCCAAAACTTATACGCAGAGCACCTGAAAATGTGGTGAACAGCTGTTTACTAAATATTCTCCTGTATCTCCGGATGCAAAGAGAATGAAATGAAATTTTGTAGGCATGTGCATGACATAGCGGGAAGTTTGAAAATGCAATCTCCCTAAAAAGGGCGTATACCGGTATATGCCCTTTTTTCATAGAACTCCATTGTTTCATTTGTTAGTGGTTTTGTAGCATAGTTGCTGTAATACAATACTACAATCGTTTATTAACTTATTTCTAGCATCATCTGGGTCTTGTACTTGTAGTACTTGCAAATGTGACCCTAATGTTGGGTGAACTCCTTGCACAAAAGTATTTACAAGTGTAGCATTCAGTTGACAAATCAAATTTTCTAATAGTAAACCTGTAACACCATCTAGCTTATACTTAGTGATTACATTTGTACGTTCTTCATTAAGTCTGTTCAAAAATTCAATAGGATGTTCCCTTTGATAGGATTTCATCGCAGTCAACTCAGCAATGAGTTCAGGTACAGATCTGTTATCAGAAAAATTCTCTTTCTCTTGAATGTTCTCAGCACAGTAGCCGATAGAAAGGTCTTCGCAAGTAGATATGAATTGATGTAACTTGTGAGAAGTACCATCGTAATGAGGTATGTATCTCAAGAGTTCATGTGGAATAGGTTTAATGATTGTTGACATTTTTGAAATATCTGAAGTTGAAGATAAGACTGGATGCAGTTTTGAGGGTTTGATGAAGTTCTTTTGTTTGGTACTCACAACTGGTTTGGAGAGCGTACTTGGATCGTCCTGGTCCTCGTCCGTGGATGAATCCGTGTCACTTGGTTCTCTGTTGGTTAGGGGCCGCCAGGTGTAGTTTCTCTCTGCCAGGATGGAAGGCTGTGCACTTGGTTCCAGATTGATGAGGGTTGGCCGCAGATGAGGAGTTACACTCGCGTTTTGATTCAAGACAGTTGGTCACGAAAAAAAAGTTAATTGAACTTTTCCGAAACGTCTGCGGTCCCGTTTGTTCGGGCGCCAGTTAAGTAAACGGAACACGTGACATCCTTTTAAAAAGACTTATTGAAGAAACAAAGAGGCATAGTGACTGCCGAAAATACAGAAATGAGACAAATAATCTTAATTACTAGAGCTTATATACTATTCCAAGTGCTGTATCAGCTACTACACAATAACAATGGGTATAACTTACGACTACACCCCGTTTTGGAAAGCCAATTTTCTGACTCCAGCTGTTTAAAGTCTAGAACTTAGCCAAATCCCGAGCTCGGAAACCGGCCCTAAACATCTACTTCATGATAATAGGCAGTGTCAGTGATGACGTATTTTCGTTGCTAGGCAGCCATATTGCTTCTAAACAAAGCGTTGCTAGGGAGCTCTGTCATGTTATTCGAATCGGCATAAAACAGTATCTTACTTTTCCAGCTATATTAAAAAAACAATTGATTTTTGGAAGATAAGAATATTTTTTTTGAGTTCCCAAAAAACATTTCTTCAAGTTTCAGTCTTTTTTCCATTTCAAATTTGGATTTATAACTTTTTCAGTAACTATCACAGCAGTGAAAGTTGGTATCTCCCATAGTTGCTGTGCTGTAAAGTGTTATAGGTTTTTATTCTAGTATTTTACATTATTTTGTGGAGTGTTGAATATTGTTGACAAGTTAGAAATTTCAAAATAATAATAGTTATTTTGTATTGTAATTATTATTTCAGATTATTGATTAGTATAACTGAAAAGTAGGTAGTAGACTAGAGGCTATACGGTATTAATGTATAATTTAGGTGTATTTATAGCTTTGTAAAGATAGTTTAATTTAGGTAAAGTTTTTTGGTTCGTTTTTGACTTAGGCTTGTTAGTTTTAACCTAGTCAAGATAGTTAGTTTTTTACTTAGGATTTTTCTTTTTTTTTAAAACCCTAATGGCAATTACCATTAGTGAAATATTTGAGTACTTTGGGGACGAACCCAAGACAATAAAAAGGGGTGGAAATGCTGTGACATCAAATCATGTCATCAGCATTAAGTACGATGGTGCATACAAGCATTTAGAAGTAATAGTGCAAGCCAGTATGCGCAATAGAACATATAATGTGAAGGTATGTATATTTTTTTATTCATAGTGTATATTATTGTACATAATCTAAATATTTATACAAATTAATTTGTAGTCTAATATGTAGGTTATTAGAAAATATGGGTAGGCCTACTGTATTAACCCAAGTATATGCAAGTATATGAAAGTATTAGGAACTTTTCCCACCAAAAAAGAAATTCCATCCATTTGATGAGCCACTTAAAGATGAACACATAAAAGAAGTAAATCCACAATGATCTCAAGCCAATTCAACTAAACCTAAAGCTAGGTTTACACTATGTAGCAGAGCTATATAGCAGACCTACATGTAGCTCAGCTATATAGATCTGCTACAAGTTCAAAAAGTGACACTGGAGATCTGCTATATAGCCCGGCTATATATCAGTTTTAAGCCTATTTTCTCAGCTATATAGCAGAAAATGAGCTATCCAAAATTTTCGGTAAAAATAAACTGCTGCATAAACACCCTTTTTCGTCAGTATCTGGCTGGGAACTGAGCAGTGAATATTGGTTTATTCCAAATTATATGTACTCTGCTAAAAGTAATGGCAGCATAGAGAAGAAAAATAAGATATTGGAAAATTTTGTCTCAAATTTAAATATAATTAAATTCACTCTCCATTATTGCACAATAATATATAAATAAAAAATAAATGCTTGTGATGCGCAGTAACCTTCTAGCACTCTGAAAACAAATGAGTACAGTATACCGTATCTGGGGTAAACCCAGCATGCACTAAAGAGTTGCAATCAGCAGTAAACAGCTGCGGCAGCCTTCCTTCAAGGACAGAGCAGCTACATCTAGCTCTGCTATAAACAAAAATTGACATGTAGCAAAGCTACATATAGCTGTGCTACATAAAATTAGCGTTAAATCTACTTATAGCAGAGCTACATCTAGCAGAGCTCAGATTTATATAGGTCTCCAGCTACATATTGTAAACGTAGCTTTAGACTGATATTACACTATTACAAATTTTGTGTTATCAAAAATTTAATAAAAGATCCTAGTCAAAGAAACCTAGCCTAATGCTGTAATACACCATTACATCTTTGATGTGCTCAAATGTCTCCATAATACTAAATTAAATATATAAAAAAAAAATTTAGCAGATGATATTTCATCAAAGATATTACGGCAGTATAATATTAATGAATTATTGTGCTAGAATAACTTGAAATAGGGTACCGTAGTCAGTGCTGCTACCCATCCGCAAGTGCCAGCTCATTCATCATTTACTTACAAACTCTTCATTCACATCACAAATGACCATTATCTTTAGTAAAAAAGAAGATACTTTCATGATTTCATATTAATATACTAGCAGGCAACCCGTGCTTTGCTACGGGTTTTACATGGTGAAGTTCTATTGAAGTGTACACCGTTGACCAGAAACCAGTATCCAGAATTTATCTGTATAGTTTTAAATGTGTAATAACTCAACTGAATTATGAGAAACAATAAAAAATGTACAGAAGGACGGGTAACTCTATTGTAGCTGGATAAATAAATTACTGATCAAATTATAAAATTAGGTATGGCCAGAAAATATCGCTTGACCGCCAGTAATTTCGGAAAAGTGCTATCGGCTTGCAGATGTGGAAAATTTCCCCCCTCTCTCTTCAACCAGTTGAAAGGTTCGTATAATCTATCAACTGTGAGAAGCCTGCAGTGGGGCAGGGACAACGAAGAGACTGCCTTGCATATGTTGGAGAGAGAGAACAAGGTTGTGGTTCAAAAAACAGGCATTTGGCTCCATGAGTCTGGATTTTTAGGAGCTAGTCCTGATGGCATCATTCCAAATGAAAATGCCATAGTGGAAATCAAATGTCCTTATACTTTTAGAAAATGTGAGGACATCGTGGAGGCATTAAGAGGAAGCCGAAATTACATTTTAAAAGTTGATGACGACAATTGTTGGGCGGTTAATACAGACCACGAGTATTACCACCAAGTTCAAGGACAGCTCCATATCACAGGAGCACAGAAGTGCTACCTAGTGATATGGATTCCTGGTCAGTGCGTTATCATGCCAATCATGAAAGATGATGATTGGTCAAGCAACATTGAAATCTTACAAGAGTTTTATCTGAATAAATATTTGAATAATTTGGATATAAATTAAAACAATAAATTATTATGCTCACATATAGTTTGTTCTGTATTTGTTTGCAATACTCTATAAACATTTCTATATATTTGAATTCAAGTTACAAAGAAAAATACTAGCATTTATTTGATTCTATGAACCATGTATTTCAAATCAGTACAATTTTGCAATGAAAGTAAATTTAAACTATTTAAATGTTATGTACAATACTTAATAGAACTTATATACCTAAACAACTTACGATCTATTCAGAATTTTCACCACATCTGTAAAAACTACAATTTTGAAATAAACATGAATTTAAACTATTTAAATGTTATGTACAATACTTAATAGAACTTATATACCTAAACAACTTACGATCTATTCAGAATTTTCACTACATCTGTAAAAAACCTCCACCTCCTTAATCAGTGGGTATTGAAAATTGGTCAGAGCCCCACAAACTTGCCAAACCATGCTGCTGTAAGGCATTAAGGTGTGGGGAATATATTCTAAAATTGAATATCCTTTTATTCGCCCAATAGCACGTTCTACGTGGATCCTTGCTTTAGCGATGCTACGGGTTCTAACTGCCTGTTCCGTAGTGAATTGGGGCGTTTCCAAGAAGGGTGGAATATTGACATGCACACCTTCTGGAACTATGTCGGTTATAAGGAACCCCTTGTCGGCAAGTACAAGATCGCCAGGCTTCAACTGTGACAATATTCCACAATCTTGGGTAATTTTTTTATCAGACGTGGATCCCCCATACAATTCACTTGAGAAAGTCACCACTCCATTGGGAGCAACTCCTATAAGCCCTTTAAGCGTATATCTGTGCTTATAATTGCTGTATAGGGACTGCTTCTTCCCCATTTCAGCTGGAACTGCAGCATAAACTTCAGTGCAGTCAATTATAATACGACATGATGTGAAGTTACTAAAACAATTTGGCAGGCATGCTTTATTTTTCAATATTGAGGGAATGCTATTTTTAACTATCCCCTCAAAAATTGTATCATGTAAAACATGAATCCAGGTTGTTATGATGTTGGAAACAGTTGATCTGCTCACTTGGAAGCGGAAAGCCATTTCCTTGTGAGGGACATTTTGTTTCAATTTCATTAGTGTCATTAATAGCTGATTACACTTATTAATGACTGTCACTGCCCAACCAGAGAAATATTTGAAATCTCTACGCGTCAAAGTCTCAGTAGATATTCAAATACTTCTTTGTTGGGGCAGCCCAGTATGACTTATGATTAGTTCATCACTTTCTTTAATACTTGAGTATTAAACGGAGGCCACCTAACCTACAGAAATATTTCGTACGGGATACCATAAATAACTACATAATTGGAAAGAACACACTTTAATAGATTAACAGGTGAAGTTTAGAATTAATCCGACGCCTGGTTCTGACGTTGTGCAACCCCAGAACGCAGCAATGTCGGTCAGGATGGAGTTGAAAGCGTCGCCGCCGCTAGCAGTCACATCTGATCGCCACACGTATTCTACCAAATAGCTATCCAAATGATGGCGCGCAGTTCCTCGCTGCCTTTTATTTCTCCACTTTGCACTGCCCCACATTCGCTCGACATATTGCGTACTAGCCCCAGTGTCAGGGTCCACGAAGTTGTATTTGTGGTTTACCGTGAAATGTGTGAAGCCGGCGTTTTCTAGTTCCTCAGACTTGTAACCTTTCCAACAGTCTGAAATTATCGTACTTCCCGGTTCAATATGGTTCAATATTTCAGTAAGCAATGTATCTGCCCCACGGTTCGGCACTTTTACTAAAAACCTCTGTCCTGTTTCGCGGCACAGACCTCCGAACACCCACTGCTGTGGTAGCACTCTCCCGGCGTTATTTTTACGCTTGGTAAACAAACTCTCGTCAATTTCGACAATTTTACCTTCGCCACCAATTTTTCCACTATTCTTGTTTTCAACACTGAATACACAAACCTCCCTCATATAACTGTTCCAGTCGATGACTGTTTTACCGGCCATGCCTAACTGTTTCTGACAGAATTTTAGTGAGGTTAGTTCCTCGGCCCAAAAGTAAATAAAACGAACAATAGTCGTGAACGCTAATCTGCTATGTCCGAACCAAGTATCAACCCTAATAGACACCTTTTTACGACACGAATGTACATTGCACTGCCAGAATGGATATTCCTTACCGAAATACAACTTCATTTCGTGGTCGTTAACACACAATTTCACTGAAGGCAAAAGATGCCATTCTTGAAAGAAACTTACACTATCCTCTTCATTTCGAGGTAAATCCCACAACAAAATCACGTCACTCATTATTGAAACACGTATAGCAGTAGTAGCGCACGGCAATAAATCACTCAGTACACTGACCAGACACAGTGACAGGCGATGACAGGGAACTTTTACTAAAAACCTCTGTCCTGTTTCGCGGCACAGACCTCCGAACACCCACTGCTGTGGTAGCACTCTCCCGGCGTTATTTTTACGCTTGGTAAACAAACTCTCGTCAATTTCGACAATTTTACCTTCGCCACCAATTTTTCCACTATTCTTGTTTTCAACACTGAATACACAAACCTCCCTCATATAACTGTTCCAGTCGATGACTGTTTTACCGGCCATGCCTAACTGTTTCTGACAGAATTTTAGTGAGGTTAGTTCCTCGGCCCAAAAGTAAATAAAACGAACAATAGTCGTGAACGCTAATCTGCTATGTCCGAACCAAGTATCAACCCTAATAGACACCTTTTTACGACACGAATGTACATTGCACTGCCAGAATGGATATTCCTTACCGAAATACAACTTCATTTCGTGGTCGTTAACACACAATTTCACTGAAGGCAAAAGATGCCATTCTTGAAAGAAACTTACACTATCCTCTTCATTTCGAGGTAAATCCCACAACAAAATCACGTCACTCATTATTGAAACACGTATAGCAGTAGTAGCGCACGGCAATAAATCACTCAGTACACTGACCAGACACAGTGACAGGCGATGACAGGGAATGGCGCGCGCTCCGGTCAACGACCCTGACCTTGGCCTACTTGGAGGGGATTTTGCGAGTAGACACATGACCCATATGATAACGCTCGACTCACAACAATACTAGAATAGTTCTACTACAACATCTATAACAATTTAACCTTCTATAAGTGCCGCGGCGCGTTTCGTAATAGTGGCCTCCGTTTAATACTCAAGTACCAATCATTTCAAAGTTAAATCTTTGAAGGACAGTCTGGTTTTATTTTCAGTTCTTCGTTTTCTTTCTTGAGAAAGTAAATTTCAGCTTCTAAAGCAATCTCACTGTTTGACTGAGGCCTATTTATCTCGGGCCACTCCCGTGTTTCGGATGGACACGTTAAGCCGTCGGTCCCGGCTGCCTAAAAAGCAGTCGTTAGGTCATGTCAGAGGCCCTGAAATTGATCAGTTGCGACCTGAAAACTCTGACACCAGACCTGAGCCAGCCAGGTCACTCAATATTATTATTATTAATAATAGTAAAAATACAATTGTCCTACTTCATTCATTCATTCACTTACCGCTTTTTCTTTCTAACTTCTCCAGTTCCTGGAAAATTCATTATTTTTTTCTCGTTACGTGAGAAAATTGAAGGACCATTTTCCCTGTTCCCATCTTGGAAATGACAACTACAAACTAATGAATGCCGTGACGGCTCTCGATCTGCTCTCCTGAAACAAATAACAAAATATGTGTTTTATTATTATGAATGTATTATTGCAATCTTCAAAAAAACACATGAAACTTGTAGTACCCTTTAATTTAAATATTTTTAAAACTATAAAAAATTTTAACTGTTGAAATGTTTTAATAAAAGGGTAGACTAGGATAGAAAAGTTTTATACTGTTTTTTTTATTAATTAGCCCATATATGTGAAGTGATTTTATGTTGATTTTTTTTTATTAGTTATATAAAAAGCTTGTTCTGACTGACTTATGACACTGAATACACATTTCTAAAACATCTGTATTCAGTGCTTATAATCAGACTCATAATACTCAATGGTTGTAAAAATACTGATCTATAATATTGAAGACCGATATTGACGATGGTGGTATGTATATCTAGAAATCCAGTCATCAATCCATCAATATTATCTTTTCGTTTCAATATTATTGTTAATGCTTCAATAAATTGACAATACTTTTACTAGTGCAAGAGCCCTAATAGAGTTTATAGTTTTGATACAGTAATATTCATTGATTGATAACAGTTGCTCTCAGAGTTATAAGTTATGTTTCCTTCGAAGTGTCAGTCTTGAGCTGCGTTTACACCAAAGTGGAACTTGACAAACACATATTTATGTTCATCGTGTGTATGATAAGTTATGTTCAATCTAATATAATCTATAAGGATTGAGTTATTAACATTTTGTTAATAACTTTGGTGTAAACACAACTTTAAAGAAACTTTAGTTTGATTTGAATGCTGTAGGGTAAACCGGGATAACCCAGCTACCATTATGTAAAACAGGTTAATTGTAAATTAGCCTGATTTAATGATATTTCAATTATTGCCTGTAACTGTTAAAAATTATTGCAATTGCTATTTGGTATAATATTGTAGGTACTGATGAAGATGGAACTCTGTAAGTTAGGTACTATAAGTTTACTGCTCATAAAACATGAAATAAAATAAAAGATTTGAGTAAAAGTTAGTTAATCATATTTTATTTATATTAAATTGAAAATAGAATCCTTCAATACGTAACTATTAGGTTAATCTAGATTGATTTGATTAATTTTACTTGATATTAAGAGACAATAACATAACCTGAAAATGTGGTACATACCTTATTGCGAGCAGCCAGCTTTTAATTTTTCTCCGGCTCTTTTGGGAATCTGTAGAAACTACAACCATTTTTTTTCACTGTAGTGTTTACAGTCTGGCACAAAGCACATAACCATTTTTCTAATTTAAAATTGTTCATAGAAAACTGGCCTCATACACTTTCAAATGTGTTAGGAAACTTGTTTGGAAACTTGTAATGGCGGATTGGGCTGAGTGACGTCACACTTACATCGCCTATTGCTGAAAAAATTATTTTCTGCATTCAAGCACAAATACACGTTACAATGGGAGCAAACTGTATTTGGCTTGGATTGAATGCCAAATTGAATGCCAGATTAGATTTCCTTACATCATTAAAAACAGATACGCCCCTTTTTCTGACAAGGTGTGATTGTTTCCAAACTTTTTTCTCCCCAACCTGTCTGAAAGATGTCAGGCCCTGAACAAGTGCTCTCCTAAACTCTAAAACACTCACTCCCCCTTCATCACTGTTAATTACATTGTATACTACAAATGAATTTACAAACGCTATATCAATAAACCGAAGAATAGATGATGCCACCATTTTCTTCTTTTTCTGTCAACACAATACAGTGTTCTTAGCCTGTCAGCATGGTCGACCCCACCCATGTACTTATTGTAGTCATCTACTACAAAAGGACATGGAACATCTGATCTTGAACCATCCTTATTAGTTCTTTTCTCAGATGTTCCTTCTGACCCATGATAGTTGGATGCCACCTGAACAACTTTGTTATCATGCCATTTCCACACACCAATATTGAGGGATAAAAATCGATAGTTATAATCACCCCTTTGCCTTTTCTTGTCTTGTTTGAAATTATTGCGAAGGCCTTTCCTGTTGCCTCTGACAGTGCCACAAGCAAGAATTTTATTTGCTTGCAGTTTTTCCAACAAAGGAAGAAACGTGAAAAGATTGTCAAAAAAAAACTTTCCCATAAGTTCCATGCAGTGCTTCAGTGAGCTGCAGTACCATGCGCTCACCCAGCCCAACTCCTTCATATAGCTCTTGGATTTCTCCTTTCTTGCCTTGATAGATGCTGAATTGCATTGTGTAATCTTTGCGGCAATTCTTCTTGTGTATGAAGATCTCCTTCATGCTGCTCGATTTGAAAGTTTTGCACTTATTGCACACTTTTTCCTCCTTAGGTGATATCGTCTTTGGAGTAGTATGTTGTTTTGTTGACCTCTCGATTCTGGATTCTTTTCCTTCCATAGCTTGTGATGCAGATGCACAAGTCTTAGGATTAGTTTGGGGATCCAAGTCCTCAAATTCGGAAACTTCTGTAACCTCTCTGGTCACAAATGCACCATAACTTGTAACCCCTCTTAATCGGCAATTCTTCTTGTGTATGAAGATCTTCTTCATGCTGCTCGATTTGAAAGTTTTGCACTTATTGCACACTTTTTCCTCCTTAGGTGATATCGTCTTTGGAGTAGTATGTTGTTTTGTTGACCTCGAGGCAATTCTTCTTGTGTATGAAGATCTCCTTCATGCTGCTCGATTTGAAAGTTTTGCACTTATTGCACACTTTTTCCTCCTTAGGTGATATCGTCTTTGGAGTAGTATGTTGTTTTGTTGACCTCGATTCTGGATTCTTTCCCTTCCATAGCTTGTGACGCAGATGCACAAGTCTTAGGATTAGTTTGGGGATCCAAGTCCTCAAATTCGGAAACCTCTGTAACCTCTCTGGTCACAAATGCACCATAACTTGTAACCCCTCTTAATCGGCAATTCTTCTTGTGTATGAAGATCTCCTTCATGCTGCTCGATTTGAAAGTTTTGCACTTATTGCACACTTTTTCCTCCTTAGGTGATATCGTCTTTGGAGTAGTATGTTGTTTTGTTGACCTCTCGATTCTGGATTCTTTCCCTTCCATAGCTTGTGACACAGATGCACAAGTCTTAGGATTAGTTTGGGAATCCAAGTCCTCAAATTCGGAAACCTCTGTAACCTCTCTGGTCACAAATGCACCATAACTTGTAACCCCTCTCAATGGGCAATTCTTCTTGTGTATGAAGATCTCCTTCATGCTGCTCGATTTGAAAGTTTTGCACTTATTGCACACTTTTTCCTCCTTAGGTGATATCGTCTTTGGAGTAGTATGTTGTTTTGTTGACCTCGATTCTGGATTCTTTCCCTTCCATAGCTTGTGACGCAGATGCACAAGTCTTAGGATTAGTTTGGGGATCCAAGTCCTCAAATTCGGAAACCTCTGTAACCTCTCTGGTCACAAATGCACCATAACTTGTAACCCCTCTCAATCGGCAATTCTTCTTGTGTATGAAGATCTCCTTCATGCTGCTCGATTTGAAAGTTTTGCACTTATTGCACACTTTTTCCTCCTTAGGTGATATCGTCTTTGGAGTAGTATGTTGTTTTGTTGACTTCTGGATTCTTTCCCTTCCATAGCTTGTGACACAGATGCACAAGTCTTAGGATTAGTTTGGGAATCCAAGTCCTCAAATTCGGAAACCTCTGTAACCTCTCTGGTCACAAATGCACCATAACTTGTAACCCCTCTCAATCGGCAATTCTTCTTGTGTATGAAGATCTCCTTCATGCTGCTCGATTTGAAAGTTTTGCACTTATTGCACACTTTTTCTCCTTAGGTGATAT